>NC_088407.1:11213352-11257985 GCF_034236695.1 Oncorhynchus nerka
TACCAATCCAACTAGCTTAGCTACCTTATTTACCAATCAGACTAGCTTAGCTACCGTATTTACCAATCAGACTAGCTTAGCTACCTTACTTACCAATCAGACTAGCTTAGCTACCTTACTTACCAATCAGACTAGCTTAGCTACCTTATTTACCAATCAGACTAGCTTAGCTACCTTATTTACCAATCAGACTAGCTTAGCTACCTTATTTACCAATCAGACTAGCTTAGCTACCTTATTTACCAATCAGACTAGCTTAGCTACCTTACTTACCAATCAGACTAGCTTAGCTACCTTACTCAAGTGTCTTGCTGATATCAAACGTTGGATTTCTGACAACTTCCTCCAGCTCAGTTACAAGAAATCAGAGGATTCCCATTATTTGGTCCACACCTTGATAGAAACCTAGATTAAAAATAGCCTTGTTCCTTTGTCAGCCGATGTAAAGCCTATTGCCAGAAATCTCATCGTCTTCTTTGACTTTGACCTGAAAGTACTTTTGTTTTTTTACAGAACATGAACAAATGCTCCAAAATCAATCAAATAGATTTTAGAAAACGGCTCTCGGTAGGTCTTATCGTGTTAAGATGTTGTACACACACGAAGTTGTGTCATTCCGACCTTTATCCACAATGTTAAAATTCCATCTTATTAAGAGCTTTGCCGTCTCTAGACGGATGTATTTGGGTGTTTTTGGAGCCTTTTTTTTCATGTTTAAATTTTTTTTTTTTTTACAAATAAATAATAAAAAAAGGTGTCTAGTTCATTGAGATTTGGTTGTAAAAAAATATAAAACTTCACCTTTAACCTTTAAGTTAAGAAGCCTGTCCAGTCTTGCTTTTATCATTCAAGAAAAATTGCTAAAGTCAAGTCATTTGTTTGCAGTCACTGATCTGGAGAACGTTTGACATGCTTTAATTTCCTCCCGTCTAGATTACTGTCACTGTCAGTCAGAAATCACCCCCATCATCTATGGTTCAGAATGTTGCAGCTCTTAACAGGAACCAGACAAAGAGAGACAGAGAGAGGAAGTGAGAGAGACAGAGAGAGACAGCGAGAGGAAGAGAGGAAGAGAGAGGAAGAGGGAGAGACAGAGATAGACAGAGAAAGGAAGAGGGAGAGACGAAAGAGGGAGAGACGGAAGAGGGAGAAAGAGAGAGAGACAGAGAGAGAAGAAGACAGATACACAGAGAGAGAAAGAGAAAGACAGAGACAGACAGAGAGAGAGACACACAGAGAGAGAGAGAGAATGAGAGAGAGAGAGAGAGAGAGAGAGAGAGAGAGACGAAAGAGGGAGAGACGGAAGAGGGAGAAAGAGAGAGAGGGAGAAGAAGACAGATACACAGAGAGAGAAAGAGAAAGACAGAGACAGACAGAGAGAGAGACACAGAGAGAGAGAGAGAATGAGAGAGAGAGAGGAAGAGGGAGAGACGAAAGAGGGAGAGACGGAAGAGGGAGAAAGAGAGAGAGACAGAGAGAGAAGAAGACAGATACACAGAGAGAGAAAGAGAGAGAGAGACACAGAGAGAGAGAGACACAGAGAGAGAGAGAGAGAGAGAGAGAGAGAGAGAGTGTGCATCAGGGCTCTTCTGTCACGTAGTAGAGTCAAAGATGCATTTCAAACCCTAGATGTTTTGTTACATGATTTGTTAACAACGTTCAGGAGACATTGGTTTCTAAAGCAGAACAATAAGATGATGACGTTACGCAGCACCATTTAAATGACACGTCTTTATTTAATATTTAGGTAGTACATTTGGAGTTGTTTGAGTGAGTGTCCAGTCTGTAACATGGCTGCCAGTTTTGGCAACTGTTGATGCTGCAGCTGGCTCCTGTGGATCCAAGATGTCTGCCGATTTTGCCACCTGTGACTGCTGTGGTCAGGCTCCTCACAGAGCCACAATGTCTGTCTGTTTCCTCCTGCTCTGGTCCACACTGCTGGCCCTCTTCATCTGGTACACCACCTTGGCTGCCTCATCAGAGAGGGCCTGGGAGGACACACAGGAAACGGTGTGTGTGTGTGTGTGTGTGTGTGTGTGTGTGTGTGTGTGTGTGTGTGTGTGTGTGTGTGTGTGTGTGTGTGTGTGTGTGTGTGTGTGTGTGTGTGTGTGTGACCTACGTTCACAGGAGTAGACTTGGAGGCCTGTAGGTCGTTGATCTTGCTGTTGCCCTAGTAAGAGAGAGAGAGAGAAAGAGAGATCGAGAAAGCAAGACAGAGAGAGTATTTAACTTTCCATGTCAATAAAGTATATTGAAATGAGAGTGAAGAAGTTGAAGAAATCCTGACTAGTAACCTGTAACCTGCGTCATACGAGGTAATTTTATCCTGAGGCAAATATCTATATTTTCTGTCTGTCTCTCTCTGTCTTTGTCTCTCTCTTCCTGTCTGTCTGTCTCTCTCTGTCTTTGTCTCTCTCTTCCTGTCTCTCTCTCTCTGTCTTTGTCTCTCTATTCCTGTCTGTCTCTCTCTTCCTGTCTGTCTCTCTCTCTGTCTTTCTATATTTCTCTCTTTCTCTCTCTCTCTCTCTCTTTATCTCTCTCTTTCTGTCTCTCTCTCTCTCTTTCTGTCTCTCTCTCTTTCTGTCTCTCTCTCTCTCTTTCTGTCTCTCTCTTTCTGTCTCTTTCTGTCTCTTTCTGTCTCTCTCTCTCTCTCTGTCTCTCTCTCTCTCTTTCTATCTCTCTCTTTCTCTTTCTGTCTCTCTCTTTGTTTTCTGTCTTTGTCTCTCTCTTTCTGTCTTTTTCTCTCTTTCTGTCTTTTTCTCTCTTTCTGTCTTTGTTTCTCTTTCTGTCTTTGTTTCTCTCCCTTTCTGTCTTTGTTTCTCTCCCTTTCTGTCTCTGTCTCTCCGTCTCTCTCTTTCTGTCTTTCTGTCTCGCTCTTTCTGTCTTTGTTTCTCTTCCTTTCTGTCTTTGTTTCTCTCCATTTCTGTCTCTTTCTCTCTCTTTCTGTCTTTTTCTCTCTTTCTGTCTTTTTCTCTCTTTCTCTCTTTCTGTCTCTCTCTTTCTGTCTTTCTGTCTCTCTCTTTCTGTCTTTCTGTCTCTCTCTTTCTGTCTTTCTGTCTCTCTCTTTCTGTCTTTCTGTCTCTCTCTTTCTGTCTTTGTCATGAAAACTATCCCTCCCTTTCACCTCAGGAAGAAGAAAGCTTCTTTAATTCCTCGACGGACGGACGGACGGACAGACGGACGGACGGACAGACGGACATAGAGTGATTGATTGATTGACTGATTACTTGGGAGTCTGTAATGAGGTCATCACATATGGTTGTCATGGTACTGATCCAGTTGCCATAGATACTTTCCTCCTTTGGATTGGGCCTCTGCACACTGGGGACAAGACAGAAAGGGTTAAAGGCACAGTACACCCAAAATAAAACAAGCCATCACCTTGTCAGCAGTGTGAAGACATATGGTTTTTGTTATAACCTTCTCTGCCAAGCAAAAAGGGCAGTAACTGCTCATAGCGTGGGACTGAGAAAAATGGCTTTTATTTACCTTGGTTTTACAGTAACTTTATACAGTTACTGCTAACATTTATAATCTAAAATAAATATAAATAAATAAAAATATATATATAAATAAATATATATAAATATATATATATATATATAAATAAATATATAAATACATATAAATATATATATATATATAAATAAATATATAAATATATATATATATAAATAAATATATAAATACATATAAATATATATATATATATAAATAAATATATAAATATATATAAATATAAATAAATATATAAATACATATAAATATATATATATATAAATAAATATATAAATATATAAATACATATAAATATTATATAAATAAATAAATATATAAATATATAAATACATATAAATATATAAATATATATATAAATAAATATATAAATATATATATATATAAATAAATAGATAAATATATAAATAAATATATAAATATATAAATACATATAAATATATATAAATAAATAAATATATAAATATATAAATACATATAAATATATAAATATATATATAAATAAATATATAAATATATAAATACATATAAATATATATATATAAATAAATAAATATATAAATATATATATATATAAATAAATAGATAAATATATAAATAAATATATAAATATATAAATACATATAAATATATATATATAAATAAATAAATATATAAATATATATATATATAAATAAATAAATATATATATAAATAAATAGATAAATATATAAATAAATATATAAATAAATATATAAATAAATAAATATATATAAATATATATATATAAATAAATATATAAATATATAAATACATATAAATATATATATATAAATAAATAAATATATAAATATATATATATATAAATAAATAGATATATATATATATAAATAAATATATATATATATAAATAAATAAATATATAAATATATATATATAAATAAATAGATAAATATATAAATAAATATATAAATAAATATATAAATAAATAAATATATATAAATATATAAATAAATAAATAAATAAATATATATAAATATCCTGTCCAAGATGGCGTAGCAGTAAGTTCGTCCTGTCGTATCGTCTCTCTGTAAATATCGTCTCTTTTTCGTTTTAGATATTTTTTTCTTCGCATATCTTTAAAAACATTTTGCTAAACCTAAGCTTCCAAATACTCTTCTGCAACCCGCCAATGTAGCTACTTTTCCTAAAGTATTTATATTTACTTCGGAACCGGACCCCCTCAACTGAAGCTAGCCAGCTAACTACCAGCTATGCTAGCGGTCTTCAGCTAACCGGTCATCAACTAACCTTTAGCTCGGAAAGCTCTCGCCAGTTCGAACAACGCGACGCTAACCAGAGCATAACGGACCTATTGAATTTTTTTACCCCCGGATTCCCACCACAAACGGAACATTCTTCAGCTGGATCCTCGCAACTAGCTATCGAGCGAAACAGCAACCCTGGTTGATTACTCCTGGCTAGCGTTTCCACCCAAGTAGCTTGAAGCTAGCCCGGCCAGAGCTCCTAGCATACTCCTGGGCCACAATACCTTGACCTACGACCGGTCTATCGATATCACTGCATGAAGAGGAATAAACAGACTCACCCCATCGCGACGTCCTCCAAAGGCTAACTCTCTAGCCCTCGCTATCTCCTTGCTTGCTAATTCGGCATGCTAACTGCTAGCTTGTTTAGCCCAGGTCCGCTAACTACTACCTTGTTTACCCCGGCCTGCTAATCTGTTAGCTTGTTAGCACAGGCCTGCTAACCGGCTGCATCGCCGCGTCCCAAAAACGCAGTGGTCCATATGTACTTTATCTCTTCACAATTTTTTATTTTTTATTTGTTTATACCTTCCGGAAACCTGTCTCACCCAATGTGATACGGAATCGCTATTATCTTTATTTTTAAGAAAACACTCAAGAACCTCCAGAAGCTAACCAGCTAGCCAGCTACAAGCTATTTAGTCATTGTTAGTTTTTTTAACCTGGATAACACTCGCCAGCCCAGCCCCCCTGCCCCATCCACCGCTGCCCCCTGGACTCTGATCACTTGGCTACATAGCTGATGCACGCTGGACTGTCCATTAATCACGGTACTCCATTCTGCTTGTTTGTTTTATCTGTCGGCCGAGTTGCCTAGTCAATGCCATTTCACCTGCTGTTGTTATGCTAGCTGATTAGCTGTTGTCTCACCCACTGTTTTAGCTAGCTTTCCCAATTCAACACCTGTGATTACTGTATGCCTCGCTGTATGTCTCTCTCAAATGTCAATATGCCTTGTATACTGTTGCTCAGGTTAGTTATCATTGTTTTAGTTCACAATGGAGCCCCTAGTCCCACTCCTCATACCCCTGATACCTCCTTTGTCCCACCTCCCACATATGCGGTGACCTCACCCATCACAACCAGCATGTCCAGAGATAAAACCTCTCTCATCATCACCCAGTGCCTGGGCTTACCTTCGCCGTACCCGCACCCCACCATACCCGTCTGTGCATTATGCCCTGAATATATTCTACCACGCCCAGAAACCTGCTCCTCTTATTCTCTGTCCCCAACGCTCTAGGCGACCAGTTTTGATAGCCCTTAGCCGCACCCTCATACTACTCCTTCTCTGTTCCGCGGGTGATGTGGAGGTAAACCCAGGCCCTGCATGTCCCCAGGCACCCTCATTTGTTGACTTCTGTGATCGAAAAAGCCTTGGTTTCATGCATGTCAACATCAGAAGCCTCCTCCCTAAGTTTGTTTTACTCACTGCTTTAGCACACTCTGCTAACCCTGATGTCCTTGCCGTGTCTGAATCCTGGCTCAGGAAGGCCACCAAAAATTCAGAGATTTCCATACCCAACTATAACATCTTCCGTCAAGATAGAACTGCCAAAGGGGGAGGAGTCGCAGTCTACTGCAGAGATAGCCTGCAAAGTAATGTCATATTTTCCAGGTCCATACCCAAACAGTTCGAACTACTAATTCTGAAAATTACTCTCTCCAGAAATAAGTCTCTCACTGTTGCCGCCTGCTACCGACCCCCCTCAGCTCCCAGCTGTGCCCTGGACACCATTTGTGAATTGATTGCCCCCCATCTAGCTTCAGAGTTTGTTCTGTTAGGTGACCTAAACTGGGATATGCTTAACACCCCGGCAGTCCTACAATCTAAGCTAGATGCCCTCAATCTCACACAAATCATCAAGGAGCCCCCCAGGTACAACCCTAACTCTGTAAGCAAGGGCACCCTCATAGACGTCATCCTGACCAACTGGCCCTCCAAATACACCTCCGCTGTCTTCAACCAGGATCTCAGCGACCACTGCCTCATTGCCTGTATCCGCTACGGTGCCGCAGTCAAACGACCACCCCTCATCACTGTCAAACACTCCCTAAAACACTTCTGTGAGCAGGCCTTTCTAATCGACTTTGCCCGGGTATCCTGGAAGGACATTGACCTCATCCCGTCAGTTGAGGATGCCTGGTCATTCTTTAAGAGTAACTTCCTCACCATTTTAGATAAGCATGCTCCGTTCAAAAAATGCAGAACTAAGAACAGATACAGCCCTTGGTTCACTCCAGACCTGACTGCCCTCGACCAGCACAAAAACATCCTGTGGCGGACTGCAATAGCATCGAACAGTCCCCGCGATATGCAACTGTTCAGGGAAGTCAGGAACCAATACATGCAGTCAGTCAGGAAAGCTAAGGCCAGCTTCTTCAGGCAGAAGTTTGCATCCTGTAGCTCCAACTCCAAAAAGTTCTGGGACACTGTGAAGTCCATGGAGAACAAGAGCACCTCCTCCCAGCTGCCCACTGCACTGAGGCTAGGGAACACGGTCACCACCGACAAATCCATGATTATCGAAAACTTCAACAAGCATTTCTCAACGGCTGGCCATGCCTTCCGCCTGGCTACTCCTACCTCGGCCAACAGCCCGGCCCCCCCGCAGCTCCTCGCCCAAGCCTCTCCAGGTTCTCCTTTACCCAAATCCAGATAGCAGATGTTCTGAAAGAGCTGCAAAACCTGGACCCGTATAAACCAGCTGGGCTTGACAATCTGGACCCTCTATTTCTGAAACTATCCGCCGCCATTGTCGCAACCCCTATTACCAGCCTGTTCAACCTCTCTTTCATATCGTCTGAGATCCCCAAGGATTGAAAGCTGCCGCAGTCATCCCCCTCTTCAAGGGGGAGACACCCCTGGACCCAAACTGTTACAGACCTATATCCATTCTGCCCTGCCTATCTAAGGTCTTGAAAGCCAAGTCAACAAACAGGTCACTGACCATCTCGAATCCCACCGTACCTTCTCCGCTGTGCAATCTGGTTTCCGAGCCGGTCACGGGTGCACCTCAGCCACACTCAAGGTACTAAACGACATCATAACCGCCATCGATAAAAGACAGTACTGTGCAGCCGTCTTCATCGACCTTGCCAAGGCTTTCGACTCTGTCAATCACCATATTCTTATCGGCAGACTCAGTAGCCTCGGTTTTTCGGATGACTGCCTTGCCTGGTTCACCAATTACTTTGCAGACAGAGTTCAGTGTGTCAAATCGGAGGGCATGTTGTCCGGTCCTCTGGCAGTCTCTATGGGGGTGCCACAGGGTTCAATTCTCGGGCAGACTCTTTTCTCTGTATATATCAATGATGTTGCTCTTGCTGCGGGCGATTCCCTGATCCACCTCTACGCAGACGACACCATTCTATACACTTTCGGCCCGTCATTGGACACTGTGCTATCTAACCTTCAATCGAGCTTCAATGCCATACAACACTCCTTCCGTGGCCTCCAACTGCTCTTAAACGCTAGTAAAACCAAATGCATGCTTTTCAACCGATCGCTGCCTGCACCCGCATGCCCGACTAGCATCACCACACTGGATGGTTCCGACCTTGAATATGTGGACACCTATAAGTACCTAGGTGTCTGGCTAGACTGCAAACTCTCCTTCCAGACCCATATCAAACATCTCCAATCGAAAATCAAATCAAGAGTCGGCTTTCTATTCCGCAACAAAGCCTCCTTCACTCACGCTGCCAAGCTTACCCTAGTAAAACTGACTATCCTACCGATCCTCGACTTCGGCGATGTCATCTACAAAATTGCTTCCAACACTCTTCTCAGCAAACTGGATGCAGTTTATCACAGTGCCATCCGTTTTGTCACTAAAGCACCTTATACTACCCAGCACTGCGACTTGTATGCTCTAGTCGGCTGGCCCTCGCTACATATTCGTCGCCAGACCCACTGGCTCCAGGTCATCTACAAGGCCATGCTAGGCAAAGCTCCGCCTTATCTCAGCTCACTGGTCACGTTGGCAACACCCATCCGTAGCACGCGCTCCAGCAGGTGTATCTCATTGATCATCCCTAAAGCCAACACCTCATTCGGCCGCCTTTCGTTCCAGTACTCTGCTGCCTGTGACTGGAACGAATTGCAAAAATCGCTGAAGTTGGAGAATTCTATCTCCCTCACCAACTTTAAACATCAGCTATCTGAGCAGCTAACCGATCGCTGCAGCTGTACATAATCTATTGGTAAATAGCCCACCCATTTTCACCTACCTCATCCCCACAGTTTTTATTTATTTACTTTTCTGCTCTTTTGCACACCAATATCTCTCTCTACCTGTACATGATCATCTGATCATTTATCACTCCAGTGTTAATCTGCAATATTGTAATTATTCGCCTACCTCCTCATGCCTTTTGCACACATTGTATATAGACTCCCCTTTTTTCTCTACTGTGTTATTGACTTGTTAATTGTTTACTCCATGTGTAACTCTGTGTTGTCTGTTCACACTGCTATGCTTTATCTTGGCCAGGTCGCAGTTGCAAATGAGAACCTGTTCTCAACTAGCCTACCTGGTTAAATAAAGGTGTTCTCAACTAGCCTACCTGGTTAAATAAAGGTGTTCTCAACTAGCCTACCTGGTTAAATAAAGGTGTTCTCAACTAGCCTACCTGGTTAAATAAAGGTGTTCTCAGCTAGCCTACCTGGTTAAATAAAGGTGTTCTCAACTAGCCTACCTGGTTAAATAAAGGTGTTCTCAACTAGCCTACCTGGTTAAATAAAGGTGTTCTCAACTAGCCTACCTGGTTAAATAAAGGTGTTCTCAACTAGCCTACCTGGTTAAATAAAGGTGTTCTCAACTAGCCTACCTGGTTAAATAAAGGTGTTCTCAACTAGCCTACCTGGTTAAATAAAGGTGTTCTCAACTAGCCTACCTGGTTAAATAAAGGTGTTCTCAACTAGCCTACCTGGTTAAATAAAGGTGTTCTCAACTAGCCTACCTGGTTAAATAAAGGTGTTCTCAACTAGCCTACCTGGTTAAATAAAGGTGTTCTCAACTAGCCTACCTGGTTAAATAAAGGTGTTCTCAACTAGCCTACCTGGTTAAATAAAGGTGTTCTCAACTGGCCTACCTGGTTAAATAAAGGTGTTCTCAACTAGCCTACCTGGTTAAATAAAGGTGTTCTCAACTGGCCTACCTGGTTAAATAAAGGTGTTCTCAACTGGCCTACCTGGTTAAATAAAGGTGAAATAAAAAGAAAAAAGAAATATATAAATAAATATATAAATAAATAAATATATAAATATATATATATATATAAATAAATAGATAAAATATCAATTTTATCCAAGACACAATACAAAAGAGGCAGGATAGTGTCCACATAATTAATCATGTAGCAAAAAATGTGTTAATGTAATTTTCGACCAAATGAACAGTTACTGCCTTTTCTGCTTGGTAGGGCAGTTTTAGCATTTAATACAAGTCAATAAGCCCTACACCAGGGGACAGGCAGCTCCAGTCCTCTCTATCCCCTACACTATATCAGTGTTTTTCATGCTTCATGTTCAGATCATATTAAAGGAAAACATTTCCATTTCAGACACCCCAGACACCCCATACACCCCATACACCCCATACACCCCAGACACCCGATACACCCCATACACCCCAGACAGCCCATACACCCCATACACCCCATACACCCCATACACCCGATACACCCCAGACACCCCAGACACCCCAGACACCCCATACACCCCATACACCCCAGACACCCCAGACACCCCAGACACCCCATACACCCCATACACCCCAGACACCCCATACACCCCAGACACCTCATACACCCCATACACCCCAGACACCTCATACACCCCAGACACCCCATACACCCCATACACTCCATACACCCCATACACCCCAGACACCCCATACACCTCATACACCCCAGACACCCCATACACCTCATACACCCCAGACACCCCATACACCCCAGACACCCCAGACACCCCATACACCCCAGACACCTACCTGATGTCTTTGAGCAGGTTTTGCTGTGCTCTGAGTTGTCTCTGTGCCTCGTGGACTCTTCCCTCCATAGTTAACCTGGCACACAGCTGGGCACAGTGGACCCCTAACACTGACATGTTCAGACTGCCTGCCCACACCCAGCTGGAGAGATGGAGAGAGAGACAGAGAGAAAATATATTTTAGTGACCTGGGATCAGACAATATCATCACAGCCCGGGATTTGAACCGGCAACATTCCAACTGCTGATCGGCCACTCTAACGTCAAGGCTACCTAATGATGATGATAATGTGTGTGTGTGTGTGTGTGTCTGTCTGTCTGTCTGTCTGTCTGTCTGTCTGTCTGTCTGTGTGTGCGTGTGTGTGCGCGTGTCTGTGTGTGTGTGTGTGTGTGTGTGTGTGTGTGTGTGTGTGTGTGTGTGTGTGTGTGTCTGTGTGTGTCTGTGTGTGTGTGTCTGTGTGCGTGTCTGTGTGTGTGTGTGTGTGTGTGTGTGTGTGTGTGTGTGTGTGTGTGTGTGTGTGTGTGTGTGTGTGTGTGTGTGTGTCTGTGTGTGTGTGTGTGTGTCTGTGTGTGTGTGTCTGTGTGTGTGTCTGTGCGTGCGTGCATGTGTCTGTGTCTGTGTGTGTGTGTCTGTGTGTGTGTCTGTGCGTGCGTGTGTCTGTGTGTGTCTGTGTGTGTGTGTCTGTGCGTGCGTGTGTCTGTGTGTGTGTCTGTGCGTGCGTGTGTCTGTGTGTGTGTGTGTGTGTGTGTGTGTGTGTGTGTGTGTGTCTGTGTGTGTGTGTGTGTGTGTGTGTGTGTGTGTGTGTGTGTGTGTGTGTGTGTGTGTGTGTGTGTGTGTGTGTTACCTGCTGGTTGTAACCCGTCTCTGTTCAGTAATGATGCGTGTGACGTTCTGTTGATCTCTGGTGGTGAAGGACAGCTGGAGCTGGAACGGTAGTCTGGCTCTACGCATGAAACCTGTACAACACACACACACACACACACACACACACGCACACACACACACACACACACACACACACACACACACACACACACACACACAGACACAAGCACGCACACACACACACACGCACAGACACAGACACAGACACAGACACACACACACACATACACACTGGGAGTCACTATGGGGTACTGTGTGTGTGTGTTTGAGAGTGTGTGCGATTGTGCATGTCAAATCACATTTTATTGGTCACATACACATGGTTAGCAGATGTTAATGTGAGTGTAGTGAAATGCTTGTGCTTCTAGTTCTGACAGTGCAGTAATATCTAACAAGTAATCTAACAATTCCCCAACAACGACTATCTAATACACACAAATCTAAAGGGGTGAATGAGAATATGTACATAAAAATATATGGATGAGTGATGGCCCAGCTGCAATGGATGGTATAAAATACAGTATATACATGTGGTAATGTAAGATATGTAAATATTATTAAAGTGGCGTTATTTAAGGTGACTATTGACATTGTTTAAAGTGAGTAGTGATCCATTTATTAAAGTGGCCAGTGATTGGGTCTCAATGTAAGTCTTCACTGAAGACTCATCTCTTCAGTGGGTCATATGATTGAGTGTAGTCTGGCCCAGGAGTGGGAAGGTGAACGGAAAGGCTCTGGAGCAACGAACCGCCCTTGCTGTCTCTGCCTGGCCGGTTCCCCTCTCTCCACTGGGATTCTCTGCCTCTAACCCTATTACAGGGGCTGAGTCACTGGCTTACTGGTGCTCTTTCATACCGTCCCTGGAAGGGGTGCGTCACTTGAGTGGGTTGAGTCTCTGACGCGCCCCCCCTTAGGTTGTGCTGTGGCGGAGATCTTTGTGGGCTATACTCGACCTTGTCTCAGGATGGTAAGTTGTGGTTGAAGATATCCCTCTAGTGGTGTGGGGGCTGTGCTTTGGCAAAGTGGGTGGGGTTATATCCTTCCTGTTTGGCCCTGTCCGGGGGTATCATTGGATGGGGCCACAGTGTCTCCTGACCCCTCCTGTCTCAGCCTCCAGTATTTATGTTGCAGTAGTTTATGTGTCGGGGGGCTAGGGTCAGTTTGTTATATCTGGAGTACTTCTCCTGTCCTATCCGGTGTCCAGTGTGAATTTAAGTATGCTCTCTCTAATTCTCTCTTTCTCTCTTTATTTCTCTCTCTCGGAGGACCTGAGCCCAAGGACCATGCCTCAGGACTACCTGACATGATGACTCCTTGCTGTCCCCAGTCCACCTGGCCGTGCTGCTGCTCCAGTTTCAACTGTTCTGCCTGTGATTATTATTATTTGACCATGCTAGTCATTTATGAACATTTGAACATCTTGGCCATGTTCTGTTATAATCTCCACCCGGCACAGCCAGAAGAGGACTGGCCACCCCTCATAGCCTGGTTTCTTCCTAGGTTTTGACCTTTCTAGGAGTTTTTCCTAGCCACCGTGCTTCTACACCTGCACTGCTTGCTGTTTGGGGTTTTAGACTGGGTTTCTGTACAGCACTTTGAGATATCAGCTGATGTACGAAGGGCTTTATAAATACATTTGATTTGATGTAGGCAGCAGCCTCTCAGGCAGTGGTTCGGGTGGTTGTTGTCCTTGATGATCTTTTTGGCCTTCCTGTGACATCGGGTGCTGTAGGTGTCCTGGAGGGCAGGTAGTTTGCCCCATGGTGATGCGTTGTGCAGACCGCACCACCCTCTGGAAAGTCTTGCGGTTGACGGGGTGCAGTTTCCGTGCAGTTTCCGACAGGATGCTCTCGATTGTGCATCTGTAAAAGTTTGTCAGGGTATTGGGTGACAAGCCACATTTCTTCAGCCTCCTGAGGTTGAGGAGGCGCTACTGGGCCTTCTTCACCACGCTGTCTGTGTGGGTGGACCATTTCAGTTTGTCTGTGATGTGTACGCCAAGAAACTTAAAACTTTCCACCTTCTCCACTACTGTCCCGTCGATGTGGAAAGGGGGGTGCTCCCTCTGCTGTTTCCTGAAGTCCACGATAATCTCCTTTGTTTTGTTGACGTTGAGTGTGAGGTTATTTTCCTGACACCACCCTCCGAGGGCCCTCACCTCTTCCCTGTAGGCCGTCTCGTTTTTGTTGGTAATCAAGCCCACTACTGTTGTGTGCATGCATCTATGAATGTGTGTGTGTGTTGGTGTGTGTGTTGGTGTGTGTGTGTGTGTGTGTGTGTGTGTGTGTGTGTGTGTGTGTGTGTGTGTGTGTTGGTGTGTTGGTGTGTGTGTTGGTGTGTGTGTGTGTGTGTGTGTGTGTGTGTGTGTGTGTGTGTGTGTGTGTGTGTGTTGGTGTGTGTGTTGGTGTGTGTGTGTGTGTGTGTGTGTGTGTGTGTGTGTGTGTGTGTTGGTGTGTGTGTGTGTTGGTGTGTGTGTGTATCACTCACTCTCTACGCTGTCAGGCTTGCAGGCGAACTGAAAGGTGATTTCTACAGCTTCTGTCACGTTCCCTATCTCCCTTACTAGACGGTGGCTACACTCCTCCTCGTAGGGGAAATACCTGGTGGACAGACAAAGAGACGTGTTTTCATGACATCAGCTGCTAGTAGCGTTGCCATGACACCCGTGTTTTCATGACATCAGCTGCTAGTAGCGTTGCCATGACACCCGTGTTTTCATGACATCAGCTGCTAGTAGCGTTGCCATGACACCCGTGTTTTCATGACATCAGCTGCTAGTAGCGTTGCCATGACACCCGTGTTTTCATGACATCAGCTGCTAGTAGCGTTGCCATGACACCCGTGTTTTCATGACATCAGCTGCTAGTAGCGTTGTTATGACACCCGTGTTTTCATGACATCAGCTGCTAGTAGCGTTGCCATGACACCCGTGTTTTCATGACATCAGCTGCTAGTAGCGTTACCATGACACCCGTGTTTTCATGACATCAGCTGCTAGTAGCGTTGCCATGACACCCGTGTTTTCATGACATCAGCTGCTAGTAGCGTTGCCATGACACCCGTGTTTTCATGACATCAGCTGCTAGTAGCGTTGCCATGACACCCGTGTTTTCATGACATCAGCTGCTAGTAGCGTTGCCATGACACCCGTGTTTTCATGACTGACTGTAGAGACTTGAATACAATTTTTTTTTAAAGATATTGAAATCAAAGATGTGTGTTTGTCACACTTAACCCAAAAACGGAGTCATACTCACACGCCATCAGCTGCTAGTAGCGTTGCCATGACACCCGTTGCTAGGATGTTGTCGGCCAGAGCTGACTGGATCTCTGTTGCTACGGTACCGATGCTTACTGTATTCACCTGAACAGTTGACAGAGGATGTGAGTTTACATACTGTTTTACTTACTTCATATGTATATACTGTATTCTAGTCCAGGCTCATCCTTCATAACTACTGCTGTACACACATTTTATATTCATATACAGTCCATAATATCTATAAACACCAAAAACGATTTAATCAATTTTAGAATACGGCTGTAATGTAACAAACTGTGGAAAAAGTCAAGGTGTCTGAATACTTTCCGAATGCTCTGTATAACTAACTAACTTCTACTCACTGTATAACTAACTAACTTCTACTCACTGTATAACTGTACAACTAAGGTGGCAAAACAGGCTGCCTAAGTATGATTCCCAATCAGAGACAACGATAGACAGCTGTCCCTGATTGAGAACCATACCCGGCCAAAACATAGAAACAGAAAACATAGAAATAAAGAAACTAGAATGCCCATCCTAGTCACACCCTGGCCTATCCAAAATAGAGAATAAAAGCCTCTCTAGGGCGTGACACATACAGTGAAGGAAAAAGTATTTGATCCCCTGCTGATTTTGTACGTTTGCCCACTGACAAAGAAATGATCAGTCTGTAATTTTAATGGTAGGTTTATTTGTACAGTGAGAGACAGAATAACAACAAAAAAAAATCCTGAAAAACGAATGTCAAAAATGTTATAAATTGATTTGCATTTTAATGAGGGAATAAGTATTTGACCCCCTCTCAATCAGAAAGATTTCTGGCTCCCAGTTGTCTTTTATACAGGTAACGAGCTGAGATTAGGAGCACACTCTTAAAGGGAGTTCTCCTAATCTCAGTTTGTTACCTGTATAAAAGACACCTGTCCACAGAAGTAATCAATCAATCAGATTCCAAACTCTCCACCATGGCCAAGACCAAGAAAACAATTGGTAACACACTACGCCGTGAAAGATTGAAGTCCTGCAGCGCCCGCAAGGTCCCCCTGCTCAAGAAAGCACATATACATACATGCCCATCTGAGTGAAACTGGGTGAAAGTGTTGTGGTCAGATGAGACCAAAATGGAGCTCTTTGGCATCAACTCAACTCGCCGTGTTTGGAGGAGGAGAAATGTGGCCTATGACCCCAAGAACACCATCCCCACCGTCAAACATGGAGGTGGAAACATTATGCTTTGGGGGTGTTTTTCTGCTAAGGGGACAGGACAACTTCACTGCATCAAAGGGACGATGGACGGGGCCATGTACCATCAAATCTTGGGTGAGAACCTCCTTCCCTCAGCCAGGGCATTGAAAATGGGTCGTGGATGTGTATTCCAGCATGACAATGACCCAAAACACACGGCCAAGGCAACAAAGAAGTGGCTCAAGAAGAAGCACATTAAGGTCCTGGAGTGGCCAGTCTCCAGACCTTAATCCCATAGAAAATCTGTGGAGGGAGCTGAAGGTCGAGTTGCCAAACGTCAGCCTCGAAAACTTAATGACTTGGAGAAGATCTGCAAAGAGGAGTGGGACAAAATCCCTCCTGAGATGTGTGCAAACCTGGTGGCCAACGACAAGAAATGTCTGACCTTTTTTGCCAACAAGGGTTTTGCCACCAAGTACTAAGTTATGTTTTGCAGAGGGGTCAAATACTTATTTCCCTCATTAAAATGCTAATCAATTTATAACATTTTTGACAAGCGTTTTTCTGTATAAACCTTCCTTCCATTAAAATTACAGACTGATCATTTCTTTGTCAGTGGGCAAACGTACAAAATCAGCAGGGGATCAAATACTTTTTTCCCTCACTGTACGTGTATATATATATTCTGGACTGACATGGAGGAGGAAGAGGGGGAGGAGGAGGAGAAGGAAAGGGTGAGGAAAGGAAAGGGTGAGAGGTAGAGAAATGAGAGGTAGAGAAATGTTTACCATGGCAATAAAGCCCCTTGAATTGAATTGAAAGGGTGGGAAAGGACTGGTGAGAAGAGGTGTGGAAGAGAGATGCAGAAGAGAGCAGAGGGAGCAGAGGAAGAGAAAGAGAGAGACAGAGAGAGACAGAGAGAGAGAGAGAGACAGAGAGAGAGAGAGACAGAGAGAGAGAGGGAGAGAGACAGAGAGAGAGAGAGAGAGAGAGAGAGAGAGACAGAGAGAGAGAGAGAGAGAGAGAGAGAGAGAGACAGAGAAAGACAGAGAGAGAGAGAGAGAGAGAGAGAGAGAGAGAGAGAGAGAGAGAGACAGAGAAAGACAGAGAGAGAGAGAGAGAGAGAGAGAGACAGAGAGAGAGAGAGAGACAGAGAGAGAGAGAGAGAGACAGAGAGATAGAGAGTGAGAGAGAGAGACAGAGAGAGAGAGAGAGAGTGAGAGAGTGAGAGAGAGTCGAATGAACTTTCACATACTAAACCAATCATCCAATGAGAAAGACTAGAGACAGAGAAGACCGAGGTGTTCTAGAACACTGTTGAAGTAACAAACAAACAAGGAAGGAAGCACATCTCTCATCACCTCAATGGCTAAACTCACACACTCACACTCACGCATTCCTGGCATGTACTGCCACAGAGGCTGCCAAAACTCTACCTTCATGTTTCTGTTTTTGATTCCTTAGGCTGATGCTATCCGAGACATTTACACAGGTGTGTGTGTGTGTGTGTGTGTGTGTGTGTGTGTGTGAAAAGATTTAGATGCACTACTGTTCCACTGGAGGTCATAAGGTGAATGCACCAATTTGTAAGTCGCTCTGGATAAGAGCGTCTGCTAAATGACTTAAATGTAAATGTAAATGTGTGTGTGTGTGTGGGTCCATGACTGGGCAGATCTGTTGTGTGTGAGTGAGTCTCACCCTGCCTCCAGTCTGGTCTGCCAGTAGTCCCACCTCAGCCAACCTGCAGTCTGTTCCCTCAAATGTCATCACCGACACTATCACACTGCAGAAACAGGTAATACAATCAGTCAGCCAATCAGTCAGCCAGTCAGTCAGCCAGTCAGTCAGCCAATCAGTCAGCCAATCAGTCAGCCAGTCAATCAATCAATCAATCAGTCAATCAATCAGTCAGCCAGTCAGTCAGTCAGCCAATCAGCCAGTCAGTCAGTCAGTCAGTCAGTCAGCCAATCAGCCAGTCAGTCAGCCAATCAGTCAGTCAGTCAGACAATCAGTCAGTCAGTCAGACAATCAGTCAGTCAGTCAGTCAATCAGTCAGTCAGTCAGTCAGTCAGCCAATCAGTCAGTCAGCCAATCAGTCAGCCAATCAGTCAGCCAATCAGTCAGCCAGTCAGTCAGCCAGTCAGTCAGCCAGTTAGTCAGTCAGCCAATCAGTCAGTCAGCCAATCAGTCAGCCAATCAGTCAGTCAGCCCTGTAATTCTAAACATTTATTCCATGGCTTATGATGTGTTCATATGCTATCTGGGGGGGTCCCCAAAACTTGTGCCCCCGCTAGACCAGTGGGTAAACAGTCCTCTGCTGTCCTGGGTGGACATGGGTTTTGATATTTGGGAGTTTTGTGATAAGCTTTTGGGCGTGGATGTTTGGGGGTGCATTGTATTGTATTTAGGGGTACATGGGTTTCAGTGGTATATAGAGGGTACGTGGAGGTATTTCGGGGGTACACTAACCCGTTGTTAGCTGCCTCGTGGGCTAGCTGTCTGTAGAAGTAAGGTGACTGGGGGGAGGAGAAAGGGGCGGGACTCTCCTCCATTAGACCCAATCCGATGTTAGCTCGCCCGTCTGTACACAGGATCACCTAGAGGTCAACCAATCACAGAACACAGAAAGATTATAAATGGTCGCAACAATAACATAGGAGTTGTCAAACAGACAGAAATGGGACATGCTGTCAGAATGTCAACCAGGCATCGGATTGGCTGGGAGACAGGAAGTGAACTGGTATTGGATGGAATGCTCAGCTCTGACCTTTGACCCGACGTATCGAGACGCCATAGCAACGGAGACCAAGGCAGCAGGACCCAGCGCTGTAGCTCCATGCTCCCTCAGCCTGGAGAGGGAGATACAGTTTTAATAAGATAGGCAGCCAGTCAGCTAGCCAGTCAAACAGTCAACCAGACATTCAGCTAGCCAGACAAACGGTCAACCAGACAGTCAGCTAGCCAGTCAAACAGTCAACCAGACAGTCAGCTAGCCAGTCAAACAGACAGTCAGCTAGCCAGTCAAACAGTCAACCAGACAGTCAGCTAACCAGTCAAACAGTCAACCAGACAGTCAGCTAGCCAGTCAAACAGTCAACCAGACAGTCAGCTAGCCAGTCAAACAGTCAACCAGCCAGTCAGCTAGCCAGTCAACCAGTCAAGCAGACAGTCAGCTAGCCAGACAAACGGTCAACCAGACAGTCATACAGCCAGTCAGTCAATCAATCAGACAGACAGACAGACAACCAGTCAGGCAGCCAGCCAGACAAATAGACAGACAGTCAACCAGACAGACAGACTCACTCTTTGACTCTCAGTGAGAGGTGTTGGTAGCTCTCAGCTATACAGTGTGGAGTGTTGTACTGTTTACCCTGCTGTCTCAGGTAGTCAGAATCAACTAGAGCCCAGTCCCTCAGAGAGACTGGTACACCTGAACCATCACCATACACTACTACCTACAGAGGGAGAGAGGGAGGGGATGGGGAGGGAGTGTTATTGATAGCCCAGTCCCTCAGAGAGACTGGTACACCTGAACCATCACCATACACTACTACCTACAGAGGGAGAGAGGGAGGGGATGGGGAGGGAGTGTTATTGATAGCCCAGTCCCTCAGAGAGACTGGTACACCTGAACCATCACCATACACTACTACCTACAGAGGGAGAGAGGGAGGGGATGGGGAGAGAGTGTTATTGATAGCCCAGTCCCTCAGAGAGACTGGTACACCTGAACCATCACCATACACTACTACCTACAGAGGGAGAGAGGGAGGGGATGGGGAGGGAGTGTTATTGATAGCCCAGTCCCTCAGAGAGACTGGTACACCTGAACCATCACCATACACTACTACCTACAGAGGGAGAGAGGGAGGGGATGGGGAGGGAGTGTTATTGATAGCCCAGTCCCTCAGAGAGACTGGTACACCTGAACCATCACCATACACTACTACCTACAGAGGGAGAGAGGGAGGGGGATGGGGAGGGAGTGTTATTGATAGCCCAGTCCCTCAGAGAGACTGGTACACCTGAACCATCACCATACACTACTACCTACAGAGGGAGAGAGGGAGGGGATGGGGAGGGAGTGTTATTGATAGCCCAGTCCCTCAGAGAGACTGGTACACCTGAACCATCACCATACACTACTACCTACAGAGGGAGAGAGGGAGGGGATGGGGAGGAGTGTTATTGATAGCCCAGTCCCTCAGAGAGACTGGTACACCTGAACCATCACCATACACTACTACCTACAGAGGGAGAGAGGGAGGGGATGGGGAGGGAGTGTTATTGATAGCCCAGTCCCTCAGAGAGACTGGTACACCTGAACCATCACCATACAGAGAGAGCAAGAGAGAGAGAGGGAGGGGATGGGGAGGGAGTGTTATTGATAGCCCAGTCCCTCAGAGAGACTGGTACACCTGAACCATCACCATACAGAGAGAGCAAGAGAGAGAGAGGGAGGGGATGGGGAGGGAGTGTTATTGATAGCCCAGTCCCTCAGAGAGACTGGTACACCTGAACCATCACCATACAGAGAGAGCAAGAGAGAGAGAGACAGAGATAAGTATCATACAAATAAAGAAAATATGCCACAGGTGTACAGGTAGGCAGGTAGACAGGTAGACAGGTAGGCAGGTAGACAGGTAGACAGGTAGACAGGTAGACAGGTAGAAAGGTAGGCAGGTAGGCAGGTAGGCAGGTAGACAGGTAGGCAGGTAGGCAGGTAGGCAGGTAGGCAGGTAGACAGGTAGACAGGTAGAAAGGTAGGCAGGTAGGCAGGTAGGCAGGTAGACAGGTAGACAGGTAGAAAGGTAGGCAGGTAGGCAGGTAGGCAGGTAGACAGGTAGGCAGGTAGGCAGGTAGACAGGTAGGCAGGTAGGCAGGTAGACAGGTAGACAGGTAGACAGGTAGACAGGTAGGCAGGTAGAAAGGTAGGCAGGTAGGCAGGTAGACAGGTAGAAAGGTAGGCAGGTAGACAGGTTAGTAGGTAGATAGGTAGACAGGTAGACAGGTAGACAGGTAGAAAGGTAGGCAGGTAGACAGGTTAGTAGGTAGACAGGTAGACAGGTAGACAGGTTAGTAGGTAGACAGGTAGACAGGTAGACAGGTTAGTAGGTAGACAGGTAGACAGGTTAGTAGGTAGACACATAGGCGGTGCATCTTTCATTATTTATTTTAATTTAATTGAACCTTTATTTAACATTTATTTAACGAGGCAAGTCAGTTAAGAACAAATTCTTATTTACAATGACGGCCTAGGAACAGTGGGTTAACTGCCTTGTTCAGGGGCAGAACGACAGATTTGTACCTTGTCAGCTCAGGGATAATTAATTGGCTAAGCTAAACTTCCCCAAATGTACATTTAATTACCAAAATTATTAAATTGCTCCAATTTTTCCAGAAATCGTTTAAATTACTACACTAGAGAGCATGACTTATCCACAGAGGATCATTAGCTTCTATTAAAACAATTGCTTTGGATCCTTTTATTAAATCACAAGTGTGTAGGACAACAACCTCCTCCAGGTTAGATGGATGTCTTATTGTGTGTAGGACAACAACCTCCTCCAGGTTAGATGGATGTCTTATTGTGTGTAGGACAACAACCTCCTCCAGGTTAGATGGATGTCTTATTGTGTGTAGGACAACAACCTCCTCCAGGTTAGATGGATGTCTTATTGTGTGTAGGACAACAACCTCCTCCAGGTTAGATGGATGTCTTATTGTGTGTAGGACAACAACCTCCTCCAGGTTAGATGGATGTCTTATTGTGTGTAGGACAACAACCTCCTCCAGGTTAGATGGATGTCTTATTGTGTGTAGGACAACAACCTCCTCCAGGTTAGATGGATGTCTTATTGTGTGTAGGACAACAACCTCCTCCAGGTTAGATGGATGTCTTATTGTGTGTAGGACAACAACCTCCTCCAGGTTAGATGGATGTCTTATTGTGTGTAGGACAACAACCTCCTCCAGGTTAGATGGATGTCTTATTGTGTGTAGGACAACAACCTCCTCCAGGTTAGATGGATGTCTTATTGTGTGTAGGACAACAACCTCCTCCAGGTTAGATGGATGTCTTATTGTGTGTAGGACAACAACCTCCTCCAGGTTAGATGGATGTCTTATTGTGTGTAGGACAACAACCTCCTCCAGGTTAGATGGATGTCTTATTGTGTGTAGGACAACAACCTCCTCCAGGTTAGATGGATGTCTTATTGTGTGTAGGACAACAACCTCCTCCAGGTTAGATGGATGTCTTATTGTAGGACAACAACCTCCTCCAGGTTAGATGGATGTCAACAACCTCCTCCAGGTTAGATGGATGTCTTATTGTGTGTAGGACAACAACCTCCTCCAGGTTAGATGGATGTCTTATTGTGTAGGACAACAACCTCCTCCAGGTTAGATGGATGTCTTATTGTGTGTAGGACAACAACCTCCTCCAGGTTAGATGGATGTCTTATTGTGTGTAGGACAACAACCTCCTCCAGGTTAGATGGATGTCTTATTGTGTGTAGGACAACAACCTCCTCCAGGTTAGATGGATGTCTTATTGTGTGTAGGACAACAACCTCCTCCAGGTTAGATGGATGTCTTATTGTGTGTAGGACAACAACCTCCTCCAGGTTAGATGGATGTCTTATTGTGTGTAGGACAACAACCTCCTCCAGGTTAGATGGATGTCTTATTGTGTGTAGGACAACAACCTCCTCCAGGTTAGATGGATGTCTTATTGTGTGTAGGACAACAACCTCCTCCAGGTTAGATGGATGTCTTATTGTGTGTAGGACAACAACCTCCTCCAGGTTAGATGGATGTCTTATTGTGTGTAGGACAACAACCTCCTCCAGGTTAGATGGATGTCTTATTGTGTGTAGGACAACAACCTCCTCCAGGTTAGATGGATGTCTTATTGTGTGTAGGACAACAACCTCCTCCAGGTTAGATGGATGTCTTATTGTGTGTAGGACAACAACCTCCTCCAGGTTAGATGGATGTCTTATTGTGTGTAGGACAACAACCTCCTCCAGGTTAGATGGATGTCTTATTGTGTGTAGGACAACAACCTCCTCCAGGTTAGATGGATGTCTTATTGTAGATACAATACGCTGCCTTGCAAAAGTATTCCAGAACCCTTGTATTTTATTATTCTTCAAATGTTATTGTGTTACAATGCGGTATTAAAATAGATTTAATTCTCAAAGTCGAAGAAAAATTATATATATATATATATATATATTTATTTTAAGAATACAAAAATTCATTGCTAAAATATAGTCGTTGGATAAGTATTCAGACCCTTAGTTTAGGCAAAGCCTAAATTAGTTCAGGAGTAGAATTTGGCTTAAGAAATCACATGATAAGTGACATGGGCTCACTGTGTGAAATGATAGGGGCAGACATTTTGAATGACTACCCCTTCCTCTGTCCCCCAGACATACAACATCTGGAAGGTCCCTCAGTCTAGTAGTGAATGACTACCCCTTCCTCTGTCCCCCAGACATACAACATCTGGAAGGTCCCTCAGTCTAGTAGTGAATGACTACCCCTTCCTCTGTCCCCCATACATACAACATCTGGAAGGTCCCTCAGTCTAGTAGTGAATGACTACCCCTTCCTCTGTCCCCCATACATACAACATCTGGAAGGTCCCTCAGTCTAGTAGTGAATGACTACCCCTTCCTCTGTCCCCCAGACATACAACATCTGGAAGGTCCCTCAGTCTAGTAGTGAATGACTACCCCTTCCTCTGTCCCCCAGACATACAACATCTGGAAGGTCCCTCAGTCTAGTAGTGAATGACTACCCCTTCCTCTGTCCCCCAGACATACAACATCTGGAAGGTCCCTCAGTCTAGTAGTGAATGACTACCCCTTCCTCTGTCCCCCAGACATACAACATCTGGAAGGTCCCTCAGTCTAGTAGTGAATGACTACCCCTTCCTCTGTCCCCCAGACATACAACATCTGGAAGGTCCCTCAGTCTAGTAGTGAATGACTACCCCTTCCTCTGTCCCCCATACATACAACATCTGGAAGGTCCCTCAGTCTAGTAGTGAATGACTACCCCTTCCTCTGTCCCCCATACATACAACATCTGGAAGGTCCCTCAGTCAAAAGTATTGAATTGAATGTCAAACACAGATTCAACGACCAGGGAGCTTTCGAAAGCCTCATAAAGAAGGGCAGTGATTGGTCGACGGGTAACAATAGCCAATCAGACATTTAATATCTATTTAAGCCTGGTCAAGATCATAATGATGCTGTGGATGATGCATTAAACCACCCAGACACATCGAAGATACAGTTTTCCTCTGAACTGAGCTGCAGGACAGGAAGGAAACTGCTCAGGTGCTTGAAGAATTTTGAAAAGAATAATGGGGAAATATTTCACAATCGAGGTGTACAAAGTTCTTAGAGAATTACCCAGAAAGCCTCACAGCTGTAATCACTGCCAATGCTGCTTCTAACATGTATTGACTCAGGAAGCTGAATACTTATGCAACTACTATATTTTAGTTATTGCGTTTTTATTCATCAAAAACAATATATATAATAGTATTTGACATTACATGGTTATTTTGGGCCCCATCAAAATTGTATTACACAAAATGACAATTAAACAAATGTTTATCCCACTTTGTAACACAACAATATGTGAAGAAATCCAAGGGGTCTGAATACGTTTGCAAGGCCAAGGGGTCTGAATACGTTTCAAGGCCAAGGGGTCTGAATACGTTTCAAGGCCGAGGGGTCTGAATACGTTTGCAAGGCCAAGGGGTCTGAATACGTTTGCAAGGCTGAGGGGTCTGAATACGTTTGCAAGGCCAAGGGGTCTGAATACGTTTGCAAGGCCAAGGGGTCTGAATACTTTCAAGGCCGAGGGGTCTGAATACGTTTGCAAGGCCAAGGGGTCTGAATACGTTTGCAAGGCTGAGGGGTCTGAATACGTTTGCAAGGCCAAGGGGTCTGAATACGTTTGCAAGGCTGAGGGGTCTGAATACGTTTGCAAGGCCAAGGGGTCTGAATACGTTTCAAGGCCAAGGGGTCTGAATACGTTTCAAGGCCAAGGCGTCCGAATACGTTTCAAGGCCAAGGCGTCCGAATACGTTTCAAGGCCAAGGGGTCTGAATACGTTTGCAAGGCCAAGGGGTCTGAATACGTTTCAAGGCCAAGGGGTCTGAATACGTTTCAAGGCCAAGGGGTCTGAATACGTTTCAAGGCCAAGGGGTCTGAATATGTTTCAAGGCCGAGGGGTCTGAATATGTTTCAAGGCCGAGGGATCTGAATACGTTTCAAGGCCGAGGGGTCTGAATACGTTTCAAGGCCGAGGGGTCTGAATACGTTTCAAGGCCAAGGCGTCCGAATACGTTTCAAGGCCAAGGGGTCTGAATACGTTTGCAAGGCCAAGGGGTCTGAATACGTTTCAAGGCCGAGGGGTCTGAATACGTTTCAAGGCCGAGGGGTCTGAATACTTTCAAGGCCGAGGGGTCTGAATACGTTTCAAGGCCGAGGGGTCTGAATACGTTTGCAAGGCCAAGGGGTCTGAATACGTTTCAAGGCCGAGGGGTCTGAATACGTTTGCAAGGCCGAGGGGTCTGAATACGTTTGCAAGACCGATGGGTCTGAATGCGTTTGCAAGGCCGAGGGGTCTGAATACGTTTCAAGGCCGAGGGGTCTGAATACGTTTCAAGGCCGAGTGGTCTGAATACGTTTCAAGGCCAAGGGGTCTGAATACGTTTCAAGGCCAAGGGGTCTGAATACTTTCAAGGCCAAGGGGTCTGAATACGTTTCAAGGCCGAGGGGTCTGAATACTTTCAAGGCCAAGGGGTCTGAATACGTTTGCAAGGCCAAGGGGTCTGAATACTTTCAAGGCCAAGGGGTCTGAATACGTTTGCAAGGCCAAGGGGTCTGAATACTTTCAAGGCCAAGGGGTCTGAATACGTTTCAAGGCCGAGGGGTCTGAATACGTTTCAAGGCCGAGGGGTCTGAATACGTTTGCAAGGCCAAGGGGTCTGAATACGTTTCAAGGCCGAGGGGTCTGAATACTTTTGCAAGGCCAAGGGGTCTGAATACGTTTCAAGGCCGAGGGGTCTGAATACGTTTCAAGGCCGAGGGGTCTGAATACGTTTCAAGGCCGAGGGGTCTGAATACGTTTCAAGGCCGAGGGATCTGAATACTTTTGCAAGGCTCTGTAAGTGTCCCCCCTTTTCGTAGCCCTACATTAGATGAATGTATTCAAGATGAGGCCGTTTTTTTATTTGCTCTCAGTTTGTTTTTATAACCATTAAAGATTCTGCTAATTATGTCGCCAGTCATGCAAAGTGGTGTTGAATTGCAATGAAATAATTTATAATAAAAGATAAAGAAATTGGGTGGGGAAAAAAATAGCTTCTCGAAAACTTGAAACTCACGCACCTTTATATACATTAAAAGGAAAGAGCCACCATTAATCATTGTTGACACTATCGATCAAACACACACCCCTGCATGCGTGCACACAACACACACGTACACGTGCACACAACACACACGTACACGTGTGCACACAACACACACGTACACGTGCACACAACACACACGTACACGTGTGCACACAACACACACGTACACGTGCACACAACACACACGTACACGTGCACACAACACACACGTACACGTGCACACAACACACACGTACACGTGCACACAACACACACGTACATGTGCACACAACACACACGTACACGTGCACACAACACACGTACGTGCACACAACACACATGTACGCGTGCACACAACACACACGTACACATGCACACAACACACATGTACACGTGCACACAACACACACGTACGCGTGCACACAACACACACGTACACGTGCACACAACACACACGTACACGTGCACACAACACACACGTACACGTGCACACAACACACACGTACACGTGCACACAACACACATGTACGCGTGCACACAACACACACGTACACATGCACACAACACACACGTACACGTGCACACAACACACACGTACACGTGCACACAACACACACGTACACGTGCACACAACACACACGTACACATGCAACAGAACACACACGTACGCATGCAACACAACACACGTACACGTGCAACACAACACACACGTACAACACAACACACACGTACACGTGCAACACAACACACACGTACGCATGCAACACAACACACACGTACGCATGCAACACCACACACACGTACGCATGCAACACAACACACACGTACGCATGCAACACAACACACACGTACGCATGCAACACAACACACACGTACACGTGCAACACAACACACACGCACGCATGCAACACCCACACACGTACGCATGCAACACCACACACACGTACGCATGCAACACCACACACACGTACGCATGCAACACCACACACACGCACGCATGCAACACCACACACACGTACGCATGCAACACCACACACACGTACGCATGCAACACCACACACACGTACGCATGCAACACCACACACACGTACGCATGCAACACCACACACACGTACGCATGCAACACCACACACACGTACGCATGCAACACCACACACACGTACACATGCAACAGAACACACACGTACGCATGCAACACCACACCCACGTACGCATGCAACAGAACACACACGTACACATGCAACACCACACACACGTACGCATGCAACACCACACACACGTACGCATGCAACACCACACACACGTACGCATGCAACACCACACACACGTACGCATGCAACACCCACACACGTACGCATGCAACACCACACACACGTACGCATGCAACACCACACACACGTACGCATGCAACACCACACACACGTACGCATGCAACACCACACACACGTACGCATGCAACACCACACACACGTACGCATGCAACACCACACACACGTACGCATGCAACACCACACACACGTACGCATGCAACACCACACACGTACGCATGCAACACCACCACACACGTACACATGCAACACAACACACACGTACGCATGCAACAGAACACACACGTACACATGCAACACCACACACACGTACGCATGCAACACCACACACACGTACGCATGCAACACCACACACACGTACGCATGCAACACCACACACACGTACGCATGCAACACCACACACACGTACACATGCAACACCACACACACGTACGCATGCAACACCACACACACGTACGCATGCAACACCACACACACGTACGCATGCAACACCACACACACGTACGCATGCAACACCACACACACGTACGCATGCAGCACACACACACACGTACGCATGCAACACCACACACACGCACGCATGCAACACCACACACACGTACGCATGCAACACCACACACACGTACACATGCAACACCACACACACGTACGCATGCAACACCACACACACGTACACATGCAACACCACACACACGTACACATGCAACACAACACACACGTACACATGCAACACAACACACACGTACACATGCAACACAACACACACGTACACATGCAACACCACACACACGTACACGTGCAACACAAGCACACACGTACAACACCACACACACGTACACATGCAACACCACACACACGTACACGTGCAACACAACACACACGTACACGTGCAACACAAGCACACACGTACAACACCACACACACGTACACATGCAACACCACACACACGTACACGTGCAACACAACACACACGTACAACACCACACACACGTACACATGCAACACCACACACACGTACACATGCAACACAAGCACTCACCACTATCTATCCTTCTTTAGTTCTTGATACAATCATCTCAAAAATCAACAGACGGTAAGTTTCTCAACCTTGTTCTGTACACGGTTGATTCATGCTATCAAAGGACTCTTGTCATAACTGAAAATACACCACTACGGTTCACTAAATCTGTGTCATACACAACCGGGTGCCAGTAGTTTTCCCAGTCTGAGGCAATGTGACACAATAGTACTTTGAACCCCGCCCTGTGCTACTGGGTCCTGGACTTCCTGACGGGCCGCCCCCAGGTGGTGAAGGTAGGACTTCCTGACGGGCCGCCCCCAGGTGGTGAAGGTAGGACTTCCTGACGGGCCGCCCCCAGGTGGTGAAGGTAGGACTTCCTGACGGGCCGCCCCCAGGTGGTGAAGGTAGGCAACAACACCTCCACTACGCTGACCCTCAACACAGGGGCCCCACAACGGTGTCTGCTCAGCCCCCTCCTCTACTCCCTGTTCACCCATGACTGCGTGGCCACGCACGCCTCCAACTCAATCATCAAGTTTGCAGACGACACAGCAGTGGTAGGCCTGATTAAAAATTCTAAATAATGGTTTCAAAAATGTATAATTTCTTTTTTTTCACCTTTATTTAACCAGGTAGGCTAGTTGAGAACAAGTTCTCATTTACAACTGCGACCTGGCCAAGATAAAAGCAAAGCAGTTCGACACAAACAACAACAACAGAGTTACACATGGAATAAACAAGCGTACAGTCAATAACACAATAGGGGGAAAAACATCTATATACAGTATGTACAAATGAGGTAAGATAAGGGAGGTAAGGCAATAAACAGTCAATAAAACAATAGGAGAATAATAAAGTCTATATACAGTGATATATATATATATATATATATATATATATATATATATATATATATATATATATATATATATATATATATACAGTCCTGTCACAACAGGACCTGTTTCCCTCCCTCCCTCTAAATTCTCTCCCAAAAATCCATCAGTACCTGGTCATTGAAGGTAACCATGGCGACTCTGCGGTGAGGTGAGGTCTGCAGCAGAGAGGACAGCGCCCTCTGGAGGGCATCCTGAATACTCTACAGAGAGAGAGAGAGAGAGCATTGGTATACACTACGTTGCCAAAAGTATGTGGACACATGCTCGTCAAACATCGAATTCCAAAATCAGGGGCATTAATATGGAGTTGGTCCCCCCTTTGCTGCTATAACAGCCTCCACTTTTCTGGGAAGGCTTTCCACTAGATGTTGGAACATTGCTGCGGGGACTTGCTTTCATTCAGCCAGAAGTGCATTAGTGAGGTCAGGTACTGATGTTGGGGTGATTAAGCCTGACTCGCAGTCAGCGTTCCAATTCATCCCGAAGGTGTTTGATGGGGTTGAGGTCAAGGCTCTATACTGGCCAGTCAAGTTCTTCCACACCAATCTTAACAAACCATTTCTGTATGGACCTCACATTGTGCACGAGGGGCATTGTCATGCTGAAACAGGAAGGGGCATTCCCCGAATCCACTAATTTTAAGATGTGTCCACATACTTTTGTATACATTGCAAGTCAAAAGTTGTAGAACACCTTGTAGAAAAAGTTGTAGAACACCTTGTAGAAAAAGTTGTAGAACACCTTGTAGAAAAAGTTGTAGAACACCTTGTAGAAAAAGTTCTAGAACACCTTGTAGAAAAAGTTCTAGAACACCTTGTAGAAAAAATTCTAGAACACCTTGTAGAAAAATACCTACCCATTCAAGGGTTTTTATTTATTTTGACTATACATTGTAGAATAATAGTGAAGACATCAACACTACGAAATAACACATATGGAATCATGTAGTAACCAAAAAAGTGTTAAACAAATAAAAAAATATTCTATGTTTGAGATTCGCATTCTCTCAACCAGCTTTATGAGGTAGTCACCTGGGATGCATTTAAATGAACATGTGTGCCTTATTAAAAGTTAATTTGTGGAATTTCTCTCCTTCTTAATGCGTTTGAGTATCAGTTGTGTTGTGACAAGGTAGGGGGGTTTACAGAAGATAGCCGCATTCCACATTTCTAGACTGCATTCCATCTGAAGTGATGGCACAAGATGGCCGCCCTGTTGCTAGCTCCCAGACAACTTTGCAGTCTTTTGTTTATTTTAGTGTTATTTTTTTACATAATTTGATCAGAAGGTTTCTAGTATTATTTCCTATGACCAACAGACACTTCTGGACATCAGGTTGAAGATTAATCATTACAAATTCAACTTTCCGGAGCTGGATTCTTTGTCTGGATTACCCAAAGACATGAATTCATCACGGGAGCCTTTTTTTCCAAATAGACACTGCGGTAGAAGAACAAGGGGAAGGCGAACTGGCGTTCTACCCTCCACTTCCTACTAGATTAGTCTCTGGACAAAAAAACTTTGCGAGTTTAGAGCGTGGATTTCCTACCAGAGCGATATGAGATTCGCAACCTAATCTAGCCTAATGTAACCTAATCTGCTTTACAGAGACTCAGCTGACAGGGGAGGTACTTGATCAGGCTGTACAGCCTGTGGGGTTTTCCATACATTGCGTGGAGAGGGAAAAAGACAGAGGATGTTTCATGAACAGCAACTCATGAAGTGATTGTAGGAATGTACAAACCCTTAAGAGTTTCAGTCCTCTTGACCTGAAATACCTCACGTTCAAATGACGACCCCATTATCGCCCGGGAGAATTCAATGCTGTGTACACCCCCCCCCACCCCCCCCCCCCCCCCCCAAGCTGCCACGCTGCCACTCAAGGAATTACACAGGACTTTAAACCAATTGGAAACAGCATATCCCGAGGCTGCATTCATTGTATAAGGACATTTAAGACAAGTTCTCCTGAAATTTCACAAACACATCACTTGCCCCACTCGCTGGAAAAATATAAATACAAATAAAAATGAAAAATATAAAAATACATTATACTATTGTTTTTCTCTATTCCTAGACGGATACAAAGCTCCCCTTAAAGTTCCTCGGCGTACACATCACTGAGGACCTGAAATGGACTGAATGAAGGCACAACAGCATCTCTACAACCACAGGAGGCGTACACATCACTGAGGACCTGAAATGGACTGAATGAAGGCACAACAGCATCTCTACAACCACAGGAGGCGTACACATCACTGAGGACCTGAAATGGACTGAATGAAGGCACAACAGCATCTCTACAACCACAGGAGGCGTACACATCACTGAGGACCTGAAATGGACTGAATGAAGGCACAACAGCATCTCTACAACCACAGGAGGCGTACACATCACTGAGGACCTGAAATGGACTGAATGAAGGCACAACAGCATCTCTACAACCACAGGAGGCGTACACATCACTGAGGACCTGAAATGGACTGAATGAAGGCACAACAGCATCTCTACAACCACAGGAGGCGTACACATCACTGAGGACCTGAAATGGACTGAATGAAGGCACAACAGCATCTCTACAACCACAGGAGGCGTACACATCACTGAGGACCTGAAATGGACTGAATGAAGGCACAACAGCATCTCTACAACCACAGGAGGCGTACACATCACTGAGGACCTGAAATGGACTGAATGAAGGCACAACAGCATCTCTACAACCACAGGAGCGTACACATCACTGAGGACCTGAAATGGACTGAATGAAGGCACAACAGCATCTCTACAACCACAGGAGGCGTACACATCACTGAGGACCTGAAATGGACTGAATGAAGGCACAACAGCATCTCTACAACCACAGGAGGCGTACACATCACTGAGGACCTGAAATGGACTGAATGAAGGCACAACAGCATCTCTACAACCACAGGAGGCGTACACATCACTGAGGACCTGAAATGGACTGAATGAAGGCACAACAGCATCTCTACAACCACAGGAGGCGTACACATCACTGAGGACCTGAAATGGACTGAATGAAGGCACAACAGCATCTCTACAACCACAGGAGGCGTACACATCACTGAGGACCTGAAATGGACTGAATGAAGGCACAACAGCATCTCTACAACCACAGGAGGCGTACACATCACTGAGGACCTGAAATGGACTGAATGAAGGCACAACAGCATCTCTACAACCACAGGAGGCGTACACATCACTGAGGACCTGAAATGGACTGAATGAAGGCACAACAGCATCTCTACAACCACAGGAGGCGTACACATCACTGAGGACCTGAAATGGACTGAATGAAGGCACAACAGCATCTCTACAACCACAGGAGGCGTACACATCACTGAGGACCTGAAATGGACTGAATGAAGGCACAACAGCATCTCTACAACCACAGGAGGCTGAAGAAATTCGGCGTGGCCCCTTAGACCCTCACAAACTTTTACAAATGTACCATTGAGATCATTCTGTCGTGCATCACCGCCTGGTACGACAACTGCACCACCCTCAACCGCAGGGCTCTTCAGAGGGTGGTGCGGTCAGCCCAACGCACTACTGAAGGCACGCTGCCTGCCCTCCAGGACATTAACAAAGAAGATCATAAGGACATAAGTCATAAGTCCGAAGCCACGGACTCTTCACTCGGCTACCGACAGACAGACTAAGACAGTACAGGTGTATCACAGCTAAGACCGAGAGACTAAAAACACAGCGTCTATTACAATCAGACTGCTCCATCAGACTGTTACAATCAGACTGTTACAATCAGACTGTTACCATCAGACTGTTACCATCAGACTGTTACAATCAGACTGTTACAATCAGACTGTTACAATCAGACTGTTACCATCAGACTGTTACCATCAGACTGTTACAATCAGACTGTTACCATCAGACTGTTACAAGCAGACTGTTACAATCAGACTGTTACCATCAGACTGTTACCATCAGACTGTTACAATCAGACTGTTACCATCAGACTGTTACAATCAGACTGTTACAATCAGACTGTTACAATCAGACTGTTACAATCAGACTGTTACAATCAGACTGTTACCATCAGACTGTTACAATCAGACTGTTACCATCAGACTGTTACCATCAGACTGTTACAATCAGACTGTTACCATCAGACTGTTACCATCAGACTGTTACCATCAGACTGTTACCATCAGACTGTTACCATCAGACTGTTACCATCAGACTGTTACAATCAGACTGTTACAATCAGACTGTTACCATCAGACTGTTACCATCAGACTGTTACCATCAGACTGTTACCATCAGACTGTTACAATCAGACTGTTACAATCAGACTGTTACAATCAGACTGTCACCATCAGACTGTTACAATCAGACTGTTACAATCAGACTGTTACCATCAGACTGTTACCATCAGACTGTTACCATCAGACTGTTAAACAGCTTCTATTACCATCAGACTGTTACCATCAGACTATTACAATCAGACTGTTACCATCAGACTGTTACCATCAGACTGTTAAACAGCTTCTATTACCATCAGACTGTTACCATCAGACTGTTACCATCAGACTGTTACCATCAGACTGTTACCATCAGACTGTTAAACAGCTTCTATTACCATCAGACTGTTACCATCAGACTGTTACCATCAGACTGTTACAATCAGACTGTTACAATCAGACTGTTACCATCAGACTGTTACCATCAGACTGTTACAATCAGACTGTTACAATCAGACTGTTACAATCAGACTGTTACAATCAGACTGTTACCATCAGACTGTTGAACAGCTTCTATCACCATCAGACTGTTACCATCAGACTGTTACCATCAGACTGTTACCATCAGACTGTTACCATCAGACTGTTACAATCAGACTGTTACAATCAGACTGTTACAATCAGACTGTTACCATCAGACTGTTACAATCAGACTGTTACCATCAGACTGTTACCATCAGACTGTTACCATCAGACTGTTACAATCAGACTGTTACCATCAGACTGTTACCATCAGACTGTTACAATCAGACTGTTACAATCAGACTGTTACCATCAGACTGTTACCATCAGACTGTTACCATCAGACTGTTACCATCAGACTGTTGGACAGCTTCTATTACAATCAGACTGTTACCATCAGACTGTTGGACAGCTTCTATTACAATCAGACTGTTGAACAGCTTCTATTACCATCAGACTGTTGGACAGCTTCTATTACAATCAGACTGTTACCATCAGACTGTTGGACAGCTTCTATTACAATCAGACTGTTACCATCAGACTGTTGGACAGCTTCTATTACAATCAGACTGTTACCATCAGACTGTTGGACAGCTTCTATTACAATCAGACTGTTGAACAGCTTCTATTACCATCAGACTGTTGGACAGCTTCTATTACCATCAGACTGTTGAACAGCTTCTATTACCATCAGACTGTTGAACAGCTTCTATTACCATCAGACTGTTGAACAGCTTCTATTACCATCAGACTGTTACCATCAGACTGTTGGACAGCTTCTATTACAATCAGACTGTTGAACAGCTTCTATTACCATCAGACTGTTGAACAGCTTCTATTACCATCAGACTGTTGGACAGCTTCTATTACCATCAGACTGTTGAACAGCTTCTATTACCATCAGACTGTTGAACAGCTTCTATTACCATCAGACTGTTACCATCAGACTGTTGAACAGCTTCTATTACCATCAGACTGTTGAACAGCTTCTATTACCATCAGACTGTTGAACAGCTTCTATTACCATCAGACTGTTGAACAGCTTCTATTACCATCAGACTGTTGAACAGCTTCTATTACCATCAGACTGTTAAACAGCTTCTATTACCATCAGACTGTTAAACAGCTTCTATTACCATCAGACTGTTCACCATCAGACTGTTACCATCAGACTGTTACCATCAGACTGTTGAACAGCTTCTATTACCATCAGACTGTTAAACAGCTTCTATTACCATCAGACTGTTGAACAGCTTCTATTACCATCAGACTGTTGAACAGCTTCTATTACCATCAGACTGTTGAACAGCTTCTATCACCATCAGACTGTTGAACAGCTTCTATCACCATCAGACTGTTAAACAGCTTCTATTACCATCAGACTGTTGAACAGCTTCTATTACCATCAGACTGTTGAACAGCTTCTATTACCATCAGACTGTTACCATCAGACTGTTACCATCAGACTGTTACCATCAGACTGTTAAACAGCTTCTATTACCATCAGACTGTTGAACAGCTTCTATCACCATCAGACTGTTACCATCAGACTGTTACCATCAGACTGTTAAACAGCTTCTATTACCATCAGACTGTTACCATCAGACTGTTAAACAGCTTCTATTACCATCAGACTGTTACCATCAGACTGTTACCATCAGACTGTTACCATCAGACTGTTAAACAGCTTCTATTACCATCAGACTGTTGAACAGCTTCTATCACCATCAGACTGTTACCATCAGACTGTTACCATCAGACTGTTACCATCAGACTGTTGAACAGCTTCTATTACCATCAGACTGTTGAACAGCTTCTATTACCATCAGACTGTTGAACAGCTTCTATTACAATCAGACTGTTGAACTCTATTACCATCAGACTGTTGAACAGCTTCTATTACAATCAGACTGTTGAACAGTTACCATCAGACTGTTGAACAGCTTCTATTACCATCAGACTGTTACCATCAGACTGTTAAACAGCTTCTATTACCATCAGACTGTTGAACAGCTTCTATTACCATCAGACTGTTGAACAGCTTCTATTACCATCAGACTGTTGAACAGCTTCTATTACCATCAGACTGTTGAACAGCTTCTATTACCATCAGACTGTTGAACAGCTTCTATTACCATCAGACTGTTACCATCAGACTGTTAACAGCTTCTATTACCATCAGACTGTTGAACAGCTTCTATTACCATCAGACTGTTAAACAGCTTCTATTACCATCAGACTGTTGAACAGCTTCTATTACCATCAGACTGTTGAACAGCTTCTATTACCATCAGACTGTTGAACAGCTTCTATTACCATCAGACTGTTACCATCACCATCAGACTGTTAAATCAGCTATTACCATCAGACTGTTGAACAGCTCTATTACCATCAGACTGTTAAACAGCTTCTATTACCATCAGACTGTTGACTGTTACCATCAGACTGTTACCAACAGCTTCTTACCATCAGACTGTTGAACAGCTTCTATTACCATCAGACTGTTAAACAGCTTCTATTACCATCAGACTGTTAAACAGCTTCTATTACCATCAGAGACTGTTACCATCAGACTGTTACCATCAGACTGTTAAACAGTCTATTACCATCAGACTGTTACATCAGACTGTTACCATCAGACTGTTACCATCAGACTGTTAAACAGCTTCTATTACCATCAGACTGTTACCATCAGACTGTTAAACAGCTTCTATTACCATCAGACTGTTACCATCAGACTGTTACCATCAGACTGTTACCATCAGACTGTTGAACAGCTTCTATTACCATCAGACTGTTGAACAGCTTCTATCACCATCAGACTGTTGTACAGCTTCTATTACCATCAGACTGTTGAACAGTTACCATCAGACTGTTGAACAGCTTCTATCACCATCAGACTGTTGAACAGACTGTTCTATTACCATCAGACTGTTAACAGCTTCTATTACCATCAGACTGTTGAACAGCTTCTATTACCATCAGACTGTTGAACAGCTTCTATTACCATCAGACTGTTAACAGCTTCTATTACCATCAGACTGTTACCATCAGCTTCTATTACCATCAGACTGTTAAACAGCTTCTATTACCATCAGACTGTTGAACAGCTTCTATTACCATCAGACTGTTGACAGCTTCTATTACCATCAGACTGTTGAACAGCTTCTATTACCATCAGACTGTTGTTACCATCAGACTGTTGAACAGCTTCTATTACCATCAGACTGTTACCATCAGACTGTTAAACAGCTTCTATACCATCAGACTGTTACCATCAGACTGTTAAACAGCTTCTATTACCATCAGACTGTTGAACAGCTTCTATTACCATCAGACTGTTGAACAGTTACCATCAGACTGTTGAACAGCTTCTATTACCATCAGACTGACTGTTAAACAGCTTCTATTACCATCAGACTGTTAACAGCTTCTGTTACCATCAGACTGTCACCATCACCAGACTGTTACCATCAGACTGTTACCATCAGACTGTTAAACAGACTATTACCATCAGACTGTTACCATCAGACTGTTACAACAGACTTCTATTACCATCAGACTGTTCAGACTGTTATTACCATCAGACTGTTACAATCAGACTGTTACCATCAGACTGTTGAACAGCTTCTATTACCATCAGACTGTTACCATCAGACTGTTACCATCAGCTTCTATTATCAGACTGTTACCATCAGACTGTTACCATCAGACTGTTACCATCAGACTGTTACCATCAGACTGTTACAATTCTACTGTTACAATCAGTTACCATCAGACTGTTGAACAGCTTCTATTACCATCAGACTGTTAACATCACTGTTACCATCAGACTGTTAAACAGCTTCTATTACCATCAGACTGTTGAACAGTTACCATATTACCATCAGACTGTTACCATCAGCTTCTGTTACCATCAGACTGTTACCATCAAGCTTCTGTTACCATCAGACTGTTACAGCTTCATCAGACTGTTACCATCAGACTGTTACCATCAGACTGTTACAATCAGCTTCTATTACCATCAGACTGTTAAACAGCTTCTATTACCATCAGACTGTTGAACAGCTTCTATTACCATCAGACTGTTAACAGCTTCTATTACCATCAGACTGTTGAACAGTTACCATCAGACTGTTAATCAGACTATTACCATCAGACTGTTAAACAGCTTCTATTACCATCAGACTGTTACCATCAGACTGTTACCATCAGACTGTTGAACAGCTTCTATTACCATCAGACTGTTACCATCAGCTACCATCAGACTGTTACCATCAGACTGTTGTTAACAGCTTCTATTACCATCAGACTGTTGAACAGCTTCTATTACCATCAGACTGTTACCATCAGACTGTTACCATCAGACTGTTAAACAGCTTCTATTACCATCAGACTGTTACCATCAGACTGTTCGAACAGTTACCATCAGACTGTTAAACAGCTTCTATTACCATCAGACTGTTAACACAGCTTCTATTACCATCAGACTGTTGAACAGCTTCTATTACCATCAGACTGTTGAACAGCTTCTATACCATCAGACTGTTACCATCAGACTGTTACCATCAGACTGTTACCATCAGACTGTTAAACAGCTTCTATTACCATCAGACTGTTGAACAGCTTCTATTACCATCAGACTGTTACCATCAGACTGTTACCATCAGACTGTTGAACAGCTTCTATTACCATCAGACTGTTAAACAGCTTCTATTACCATCAGACTGTTGAACAGTTACCATCAGACTGTTGAACAGCTTCTATTACCATCAGACTGTTGTACAGCTTCTATCACCATCAGACTGTTGTTACCATCAGACTGTTAAACAGCTTCTATTACCATCAGACTGTTACCATCAGACTGTTCTCAGATTACCATCAGACTGTTAACAGCTTCTATTACCATCAGACTGTTGAACAGCTGTTACCTATACCATCAGACTGTTAAACAGCTTCTATTACCATCAGACTGTTGAACACAGACTGTTACAATCAGACTGTTACCATCAGACTGTTAAACAGCTTCTATTACCATCAGACTGTTGACCACAGCTTCTATTACCATCAGACTGTTGAACAGCTTCTCAGACTGTTACCATCAGACTGTTACTATTACCATCAGACTGTTGAACAGCTTCTATTACCATCAGACTGTTGAACAGCTTCTATTACCATCAGACTGTTGAACAGCTTCTATTACCATCAGACTGTTGAACAGCTTCTTACCATCAGACTGTTGAACAGCTTCTATTACCATCAGACTGTTAAACAGCTTCTATTACCATCAGACTGTTGAACAGCTTCTATTACCATCAGACTGTTGAACAGCTTCTATTACCATCAGACTGTTGAACAGCTTCTATTACCATCAGACTGTTGAACAGCTTCTATTACCATCAGACTGTTACAGCTTCTGTTACCATCAGACTGTTGAACAGCTTCTATTACATCAGACTGTTCACCATCAGACTGTTGTTACCACAGCTTCTATTACCATCAGACTGTTACCATCAGACTGTTGAACAGCTTCAGACTTACCATCAGACTGTTGAACAGCTTCTATTACCATCAGACTGTTGAACAGCTTCTATTACCATCAGACTGTTGAACAGCTTCTATTACCATCAGACTGTTGAACAGCTTCTATTACCATCAGACTGTTGAACAGCTTCTATTACCATCAGACTGTTGTTACCACAGCTGTTCTATTACCATCAGACTGTTGAACAGCTTCTATTACCATCAGACTGTTGAACAGCTTCTATTACCATCAGACTGTTGTTAAACAGCTTCTATTACCATCAGACTGTTACCATCAGACTGTTGAACAGCTTCTATTACCATCAGACTGTTGAACAGCTTCTATTACCATCAGACTGTTAAACAGCTTCTATTACCATCAGACTGTTGAACAGCTTCTATTACCATCAGACTGTTGAACAGCTTCTATTACCATCAGACTGTTGAACAGCTTCTATTACCATCAGACTGTTAAACAGCTTCTATTACCATCAGACTGTTACCACAGCTTCTATTACCATCAGACTGTTAAATCAGCTTCTATTACCATCAGACTGTTGAACAGCTTCTACTGTTACCATCAGACTGTTGAACAGCTTCTATTACCATCAGACTGTTGAACAGCTTCTATTACCATCAGACTGTTACCATCAGACTGTTACCATCAGACTGTTACCATCAGACTGTTACCATCAGACTGTTGAACAGCTTCTATTACCATCAGACTGTTAAACAGCTTCTATTACCATCAGACTGTTGAACAGCTTCTATTACCATCAGACTGTTGAACAGCTTCTATTACCATCAGACTGTTGAACAGCTTCTATCACCATCAGACTGTTGAACAGCTTCTATCACCATCAGACTGTTACCAGACTGTACCATGAACAGCTTCTATTACCATCAGACTGTTGAACAGCTTCTATTACCATCAGACTGTTGAACAGCTTCTATTACCATCAGACTGTTACCATCAGACTGTTACCATCAGACTGTTAAACAGCTTCTATTACCATCAGACTGTTGAACAGCTTCTATTACCATCAGACTGTTAAACAGCTTCTATTACCATCAGACTGTTGAACAGCTTCTATTACCATCAGACTGTTAAACAGCTTCTATTACCATCAGACTGTTGAACAGCTTCTATTACCATCAGACTGTTGAACAGCTTCTATTACCATCAGACTGTTAAACAGCTTCTATTACCATCAGACTGTTACCATCAGACTGTTAAACAGCTTCTATTACCATCAGACTGTTACCATCAGACTGTTACCATCAGACTGTTACCATCAGACTGTTAAACAGCTTCTATTACCATCAGACTGTTGAACAGCTTCTATTACCATCAGACTGTTACCATCAGACTGTTACCATCAGACTGTTACCAGACTATTACCATCAGACTGTTGAACAGCTTCTATTACCATCAGACTGTTGAACAGCTTCTATTACCATCAGACTGTTACCAACAGCTTCTATTACCATCAGACTGTTGAACAGCTTACCATCAGACTGTTACCATCAGACTGTTGAACAGCTTCTATTACCATCAGACTGTTGAACAGCTTCTATTACCATCAGACTGTTGAACAGCTTCTATTACCATCAGACTGTTGAACAGCTTCTATTACCATCAGACTGAACAGCTTCTATTACCATCAGACTGTTGAACAGCTTCTATTACCATCAGACTGTTGAACAGCTTCTATTACCATCAGACTGTTGAACAGCTTCTATCACCATCAGACTGTTAAACAGCTTCTATTACCATCAGACTGTTGAACAGCTTCTATTACCATCAGACTGTTGAACAGCTTCTATTACCATCAGACTGTTGAACAGCTTCTATTACCATCAGACTGTTGAACAGCTTCTATTACCATCAGACTGTTAAACAGCTTCTATTACCATCAGACTGTTAAACAGCTTCTATTACAATCAGACTGTCACCATCAGACTGTTACCATCAGACTGTTACCATCAGACTGTTACCATCAGACTGTTACCATCAGACTGTTGAACAGCTTCTATTACCATCAGACTGTTAAACAGCTTCTATTACCATCAGACTGTTGAACAGCTTCTATTACCATCAGACTGTTGAACAGCTTCTATTACCATCAGACTGTTACCTATCACCATCAGACTGTTGAACAGCTTCTATCACCATCAGACTGTTAAACAGCTTCTATTACCATCAGACTGTTGAACAGCTTCTATTACCATCAGACTGTTGAACAGCTTCTATTACCATCAGACTGTTACCATCAGACTGTTACCATCAGACTGTTACCATCAGACTGTTACCATCAGACTGTTGAACAGCTTCTATTACCATCAGACTGTTAAACAGCTTCTATTACCATCAGACTGTTGAACAGCTTCTATTACCATCAGACTGTTGAACAGCTTCTATTACCATCAGACTGTTACCATCAGACTGTTAAACAGCTTCTATTACCATCAGACTGTTGAATCAGACTGTTACCATCAGACTGTTACCATCAGACTGTTACCATCAGACTGTTAAACAGCTTCTATTACCATCAGACTGTTACCATCAGACTGTTAAACAGCTTCTATTACCATCAGACTGTTACCATCAGACTGTTACCATCAGACTGTTACCATCAGACTGTTACCATCAGACTGTTAAACAGCTTCTATTACCATCAGACTGTTGAACAGCTTCTATTACCATCAGACTGTTGAACAGCTTCTATTACCATCAGACTGTTAAACAGCTTCTATTACCATCAGACTGTTGAACAGCTTCTATTACCATCAGACTGTTGAACAGCTTCTATTACCATCAGACTGTTGAACAGCTTCTATTACCATCAGACTGTTAAACAGCTTCTATCACCATCAGACTGTTGAACAGCTTCTATTACCATCAGACTGTTGAACAGCTTCATCAGACTGTTACCATCAGACTGTTACCATCAGACTGTTACCATCAGCTTCTATTACCATCAGACTGTTGAACAGCTTCTATTACCATCAGACTGTTGAACAGCTTCTATTACCATCAGACTGTTGAACAGCTTCTATTACCATCAGACTGTTGAACAGCTTCTATTACCATCAGACTGTTGAACAGCTTCTATCACCATCAGACTGTTGAACAGCTTCTATCACCATCAGACTGTTACCATCAGACTGTTACCATCAGACTGTTGCTTCTATTACCATCAGACTGTTGAACAGCTTCTATTACCATCAGACTGTTAAACAGCTTCTATTACCATCAGACTGTTGAACAGCTGTTACCATCAGACTGTTACCATCAGACTGTTACCATCAGACTGTTACCATCAGCTTCTGTTACCATCAGACTGTTGAACAGTTACCATCAGACTGTTGAACAGCTTCTATTACCATCAGACTGTTACCATCAGACTTCTATTACCATCAGACTGTTGAACAGCTTCTATTACCATCAGACTGTTACCATCAGACTGTTGAACAGACTTGTATCAGACTGTTACCATCAGACTGTTACCATCAGACTGTTACCATCAGACTGTTAAACAGCTTCTATTACCATCACTGTTGAACACTGTTACCATCAGACTGTTACAACAGCTTCTATTACCATCAGACTGTTAAACAGCTTCTATTACCATCAGACTGTTACCATCAGACTGTTAAACAGTTACCACAGACTGTTACCATCAGACTGTTACCATCAGACTGTTACCATCAGACTGTTAAACAGCTTCTATTACAATCAGACTGTCACCATCAGACTGTTACCATCAGACTGTTACCATCAGACTGTTACAATCAGACTGTTAAGCTTCACAATACCATCTGTTACCATCAGACTGTTACCATCAGACTGTTACCATCAGACTGTTACCATCAGACTGTTACCATCAGACTGTTACCATCAGACTGTTGGACAGCTTCTATTACCATCAGACTGTTACAACAGACTGTTACCATCAGACTGTTGAACAGCTTCTATTACCATCAGACTGTTGAACAGCTTCTATTACCATCAGACTGTTGAACAGCTTCTATTACCATCAGACTGTTGAACAGCTTCTATTACCATCAGACTGTTGAACAGCTTCTATTACCATCAGACTGTTGAACAGCTTCTATTACCATCAGACTGTTGAACAGCTTCTATTACCATCAGACTGTTGAACAGCTTCTATTACCATCAGACTGTTGAACAGCTTCTATTACCATCAGACTGTTGTACAGCTTCTATTACCATCAGACTGTTGAACAGCTTCTATTACCATCAGACTGTTGGACAGCTTCTATTACCATCAGACTGTTGAACAGCTTCTATTACCATCAGACTGTTGAACAGCTTCTATTACCATCAGACTGTTAAACAGCTTCTATTACCATCAGACTGTTAAACAGCTTCTATTACCATCAGACTGTTGAACAGCTTCTATTACCATCAGACTGTTGAACAGCTTCTATTACCATCAGACTGTTGAACAGCTTCTATTACCATCAGACTGTTGAACAGCTTCTATTACAATCAGACTGTCACCATCAG
>NC_088407.1:11258085-11268747 GCF_034236695.1 Oncorhynchus nerka
ATGATGGTAGTTGTAGTAATGATGATGGTAGTAGTAGTAATGATGATGGTAGTTGTAGTAATGATGATGGTAGTAGTAGTGATGGTGATGGTAGCTGTAGTAATGATGGTGGCAGTAGCAGGATGATGATGGTAGCTGTAGTAATGATGATGGTAGTTGTAGTAATGATGGTGGTAGTAGTAGTGATGATGATGGTAGTCAGGTAATGATGATGGTAGTTGTAGTAATGATGATGGTAGTAGTAGTAATGATGATGGTATTAGTAGTAATGATGATGGTAGTTGTAGTCCTGATGGTAGTTGTAGTAATGATGATGGTAGTAGTAGTGATGATGATGGTAGTTGTAGACCTGATGATGGTAGTTGTAGTCCTGATGGTAGTTGTAGTAATGATGATGGTAGTTGTAGACCTGATGATGGTAGTTGTAGTCCTGATGGTAGTTGTAGTAATGATGATGGTAGTTGTAGACCTGATGATGGTAGTTGTAGTCCTGATGGTAGTTGTAGTAGTTGTAGTAGTAATGATGATGGTAGTTGTAGTCCTGATGGTGGTATTTGTAGTCCTGATGATGGTAGTTGTAGTAGTAGGGTAGCAGGGGCGGGGCGGCAGGGTAGCCTAGTGGTTAGAGCGTTGGACTAGTAACCGGAAGGTTGCAAGTTCAACCCCCGAGCTGACAAGGTACAAATCTGTCGTTCTGCACCTGAACAAGGCAGTTAACCCACTGTTCCTAGGCCGTCATTGAAAATAAGAATTTGTTCTTAATAGTAACCGGAAGGTTGCAAGTTCAACCCCCCGAGCTGACAAGGTACAAATCTGTCGTTCTGCACCTGAACAAGGCAGTTAACCCACTGTTCCTAGGCCGTCATTGAAAATAAGAATTTGTTCTTAACTGACTTGCCTGGTTAAATAAAGGTAAAATAAAAATAAAATAAAAAATAAAAGTAGTAGTAGTAATGCTGATGGTAGTTGTAGTAATGATGATGGTAGTTGTAGTAATGATGATGGTAGTTGTAGTAATGATGATGGTAGTTGTAGTAATGATGGTAGTAGTATTAATGATGATGGTAGTTGTAGTAATGATGATGGTAGTTGTAGTAATGATTGTGGTAGTAGTAGTAATGATGATGGTAGTAGTAGTAATGATGATGGTAGTTGTAGTAATGATGATGGTAGTAGTAGTAATGATGATGGTAGTAGTAGTAATGATGATGGTAGTAGTAGTAATGATGATGGTAGTTGTAGTAATGATGATGGTAGTAGTAGTAATGATGATGGTAGTAGTAGTAATGATGATGGTAGTAGTAGTAATGATGGTAGTTGTAGTAATGATGATGGTAGTTGTAGTAATGATGATGGTAGTTGTAGTAGTAATGATGGTAGTAGTGATGGTGAAAAGTAGTGATGATGATGGTAGTAGTGATGATGATGGTAGTTGTAGTAATGATGATGGTAGTAGTAGTAATGATGGTAGTAGTATAGTAATGATGATGGTAGTTGTAGTAATGATGATGGTAGTAGTAGTAATGATGATGGTAGTTGTAGTAATGATGATGGTAGTTTAGTAGTAATGATGGTAGTAGTGATGGTGATGGAAGTAGTGATGATGATGGTAGTAGTGATGATGATGGTAGTTGTAGTAATGATGATGGTAGTTGTAGTAAATGATTGTGGTAATGATGTGTAGTAGTAGTAATGATGGTAGTTGGTAATGATGATGGTAGTAGTAGTAATGATGATGGTAGTTGTAGTAATGATGATGGTAGTTGTAGTAATGATGATGGTAGTAGTAGTAATGATGATGGTAGTTGTAGTAATGATGATGGTAGTTGTAGTAGTGATGATGGTAGTTGTAGTGATGGTGATGGTAGTTGTAGTAATGATGTGGTAGTAGTAGTAATGATGATGGTAGTTGTAGTAATGATGATGGTAGTTGTAGTAATAATGATGGTAGTAGTAGTAATGATGATGGTAGTTGTAGTAATGATGATGGTAGTTGTAGTAATGATGATGGTAGTAGTAGTGATGATGATGGCAGTTATAGTAATGATGATGGTAGTTGTAGTAATGATGATGGTAGTAGTAGTAATGATGATGGTAGTTGTAGTAATGATGATGGTAGTTGTAGTAGTGATGATGGTAGTAGTAGTGATGGTGATGGTAGTTGTAGTAATGATGGTGGTAGTAGTAGTGATGATGATGGTAGTTGTAGTAATGATGATGGTAGTTGTAGTAATGATGGTAGTAGTATTAATGATGATGGTAGTTGTAGTAATGATGATGGTAGTTGTAGTAATGATTGTGGTAGTAGTAGTAATGATGATGGTAGTTGTAGTAATGATGATGGTAGTAGTAGTAATGATGATGGTAGTTGTAGTAATGATGATGGTAGTTGTAGTCCTGATGGTAGTTGTAGTAATGATGATGGTAGTAGTAGTGATGATGATGGTAGTTGTAGACCTGATGATGGTAGTTGTAGTCCTGATGGTAGTTGTAGTCCTGATGATGATGGTAGTTGTAGACCCTGTAATGATGATGGTAGTTGTAGTAATGATGATGGTAGTTGTAGTAATCCTGATGGTAGTTGTAGTAATGATGATGGTAGTTGTATGACCTGATGATTGTGGTAGTAGTTGTAATGATGATGGTAGTTGTAGTAATGATGATGGTAGTTGTAGTAATGATGATGGTAGTTGTAGTGATGATGATGGTAGTTGTAGTAATGATGATGGTAGTTGTAGTATGATGATGGTAGTAGTAGTAATGATGATGGTAGTGAGTAGTAATGATGATGGTAGTTGTAGTCCTGATGGTAGTTGGTCCTGATGGTAGTTGTAGTAATGATGATGGTAGTAGTAGTGATGATGATGGTAGTTGTAGTAATGATGATGGTAGTTGATGATGATGGTAGTAGTAATGATGATGGTAGTAGTAGTAATGATGATGGTAGTTGTAGTAATGATGATGTAGTTAGTAGTGATGATGGTAGTTGTAGTGATGATGATGGTAGTAGTGTAGTAATGATGATGGTAGTTGTAGTAATGATGATGGTAGTTGTAGTCCTGATGGTAGTAGTGAGTAATGATGATGATGCAGGGTAGTAGTGATGATGATGGTAGTTGTAGACCTGATGATGGTAGTTGTAGTCCTGATGGTAGTTGTAGTAATGATGGTAGTTGTAATCCTGATGGTAGTTGTAGTCCTGATGGTAGTTGTAGTAATGATGATGGTAGTTGTAGACCCTGATGATGATGGTAGTTGTTCCTGATGGTAGTTGTAGTGATGATGAAGGTTGTGAGTAGTTTAGTAATGATGATGGTAGTTGTAGTAATGATTGATGGTAGTAGTAGTAATGATGATGGTAGTTGTAGTAATGATGATGGTAGTAGTAATAATGATGATGATGGTAGTTGTAGTAATGATGATGGTAGTTGTAGTAATGATGGTAGTTGTAGTAATGATGATGGTAGTAGTAGTGATGATGATGGTAGTTGTAGATGATGATGGTAGTTGTAGTCCTGATGATGGTAGTTGTAAGAATTAATGATGATGGTAGTAGTAGTAATGATGATGGTAGTTTAGTAATGATGATGGTAAAGTAATGATGGTAGTAAGTAATGATGGTAGTTGTAGTAATGATGGTGGTAGTAGTAGTGATGATGATGGTAGTTGTAGTAATGATGATGGTAGTTGTAGTAATGATGGTGGTAGTAGTTGTAGTAATGATGATGGTAGTTGTAGTAATGATGATGGTAGTTGTAGTAATGATGATGGTAGTAGTAGTAATGATGATGGTATTAGTAGTAATGATGATGGTAGTTGTAGTCCTGATGGTAGTTGTAGTAATGATGATGGTAGTAGTAGTGATGATGATGGTAGTTGTAGACCTGATGATGGTAGTTGTAGTCCTGATGGTAGTTGTAGTAATGATGATGGTAGTTGTAGACCTGATGATGGTAGTTGTAGTCCTGATGGTAGTTGTAGTCCTGATGGTAGTTGTAGTAATGATGATGGTAGTTGTAGACCTGATGATGGTAGTTGTAGTCCTGATGGTAGTTGTAGTAGTAATGATGATGGTAGTTGTAGTCCTGATGGTGGTATTTGTAGTCCTGATGATGGTAGTTGTAGTAGTAGGGTAGCAGGGGCGGGGCGGCAGGGTAGCCTAGTGGTTAGAGCGTTGGACTAGTAACCGGAAGGTTGCAAGTTCAACCCCCGAGCTGACAAGGTACAAATCTGTCGTTCTGCACCTGAACAAGGCAGTTAACCCACTGTTCCTAGGCCGTCATTGAAAATAAGAATTTGTTAGTTGTAGTAATGAAGGTTGCAAGTTCAACCCCGAGCTGACAAGGTACAAATCTGTCGTTCTGCACCTGAACAAGGCAGTTAACCCACTGTTCCTAGGCCGTCATTGAAAATAAGAATTTGTTCTTAACTGACTTGCCTGGTTAAATAAAGGTAAAATAAAATAAAAAATAAAAGTAGTAGTAGTAATGCTGATGGTAGTTGTAGTAATGATGATGGTAGTTGTAGTAATGATGATGGTAGTTGTAGTAATGATGATGGTAGTTGTAGTAATGAAGTAGATGTAATGATGATGGTAGTAGTAATGATGGTAGTAGTTGTGTAATGGTAGTTGTAGTAATGATGATGGTAGTAGTAGTAATGATGATGGTAGTTGTAGTAATGATGATGGTAGTTGTAGTAATGATGGTGGTAGTAGTAGTAATGATGATGGTAGTAGTAGTGATGGTGATGGAAGTAGTGATGATGATGGTAGTTGTAGTAATGATGATGGTAGTAGTAGTAATGATGATGGTAGTTGTAGTAATGATGATGGTAGTTGTAGTCCCGATGGTAGTTGTAGTAATGATGATGGTAGTAGTAGTGATGATGATGGTAGTTGTAGACCTGATGATGGTAGTTGTAGTCCTGATGGTAGTTGTAGTAATGATGATGGTAGTTGTAGACCTGATGATGGTAGTTGTAGTCCTGATGGTAGTTGTAGTAATGATGATGGTAGTTGTAGACCTGATGATGGTAGTTGTAGTCCTGATGGTAGTTGTAGTAATGATGATGGTAGTTGTAGTAGTTGTAGTAATGATGATGGTAGTTGTAGTAATGATTGTGGTAGTAGTAGTAATGATGATGGTAGTTGTAGTAATGATGATGGTAGTAGTAGTAATGATGATGGTAGTTGTAGTAATGATGATGGTAGTAGTAGTGATGATGATGGTAGTTGTAGACCTGATGATGGTAGTTGTAGTCCTGATGGTAGTTGTAGTAATGATGATGGTAGTAGTAGTAATGATGATGGTAGTTGTAGTAATGATGATGGTAGTAGTAGTGATGGTGATGGTAGTTGTAGTAATGATGGTGGTAGTAGTAGTGATGATGATGGTAGTTGTAGTAATGATGATGGTAGTTGTAGTAATGATGGTGGTAGTAGTAGTGATGATGATGGTAGTTGTAGTAATGATGATGGTAGTTGTAGTAATGATGATGGTAGTAGTAGTAATGATGATGGTATTAGTAGTAATGATGATGGTAGTTGTAGTCCTGATGGTAGTTGTAGTAATGATGATGGTAGTAGTAGTGATGATGATGGTAGTTGTAGACCTGATGATGGTAGTTGTAGTCCTGATGGTAGTTGTAGTAATGATGATGGTAGTTGTAGACCTGATGATGGTAGTTGTAGTCCTGATGGTAGTTGTAGTCCTGATGGTAGTTGTAGTAATGATGATGGTAGTTGTAGACCTGATGATGGTAGTTGTAGTCCTGATGGTAGTTGTAGTAGTTGTAGTAGTAATGATGATGGTAGTTGTAGTCCTGATGGTGGTATTTGTAGTCCTGATGATGGTAGTTGTAGTAGTATAGATGGCAGGGTAGCCTAGTGGTTAGAGCGTTGGACTAGTAACCGGAAGGTTGCAAGTTCAATGAGCTGACAAGGTACAAATCTGTCGTTCTGCACCTGAACAAGGCAGTTAACCCACTGTTCCTAGGCCGTCATTGAAAATAAGAATTTGTTCTTAATAGTAACCGGAAGGTTGCAAGTTCAATGCTGCTGACAAGGTACAAATCTGCCGTTCTGCACCTGAACAAGGCAGTTAACCCACTGTTCCTAGGCCGATGAAAATAAGAATTTGTGACTTGCCTGGTTAAATAAAGGTAAAATAAAAATAAAATAAAAAATAAAAGTAGTAGTAGTAATGCTGATGGTAGTTGTAGTAATGATGATGGTAGTTGTAGTAATGATGATGGTAGTTGTAGTAATGATGATGGTAGTTGTAGTAATGATGGTAGTAGTATTAATGATGATGGTAGTTGTAGTAATGATGATGGTAGTTGTAGTAATGATTGTGGTAGTAGTAGTAATGATGATGGTAGTAGTAGTAATGATGATGGTAGTTGTAGTAATGATGATGGTAGTAGTAGTAATGATGATGGTAGTAGTAGTAATGATGATGGTAGTAGTAGTAATGATGATGGTAGTTGTAGTAATGATGATGGTAGTAGTAGTAATGATGATGGTAGTTGTAGTAATGATGATGGTAGTAGTAGTAATGATGATGGTAGTTGTAGTAATGATGATGGTAGTTGTAGTAATGATGATGGTAGTTGTAGTAGTAATGATGGTAGTAGTGATGGTGAAGGAAGTAGTGATGATGATGGTAGTAGTGATGATGATGGTAGTTGTAGTAATGATGATGGTAGTAGTAGTAATGATGGTAGTAGTAGTAATGATGATGGTAGTTGTAGTAATGATGATGGTAGTAGTAGTAATGATGATGGTAGTTGTAGTAATGATGATGGTAGTTGTAGTAGTAATGATGGTAGTAGTGATGGTGATGGAAGTAGTGATGATGATGGTAGTAGTGATGATGATGGTAGTTGTAGTAATGATGATGGTAGTTGTAGTAATAATGATGGTAGTAGTAGTAATGATGATGGTAGTTGTAGTAATGATGATGGTAGTTGTAGTAATGATGATGGTAGTAGTAGTGATGATGATGGTAGTTGTAATAATGATGATGGTAGTTGTAGTAATGATGATGGTAGTAGTAGTAATGATGATGGTAGTTGTAGTAATGATGATGGTAGTTGTAGTAGTGATGATGGTAGTAGTAGTGATGGTGATGGTAGTTGTAGTAATGATGGTGGTAGTAGTAGTGATGATGATGGTAGTTGTAGTAATGATGATGGTAGTTGTAGTAATAATGATGGTAGTAGTAGTAATGATGATGGTAGTTGTAGTAATGATGATGGTAGTTGTAGTAATGATGATGGTAGTAGTAGTAATGATGATGGTAGTTGTAGTAATGATGATGGTAGTAGTAGTAATGATGATGGTAGTAGTAGTAATGATGATGGTAGTTGTAGTAATGATGATGGTAGTTGTAGTGATGATGGTAGTTGTAGTGATGATGATGGTAGTTGTAGTGATGATGGTAGTTGTAGCTATGATGGTAGTTGTAATGATGATGGTAGTTGTAGTGATGATGGTAGTTGTAGTGATGATGATGGTAGTTGTAGTGATGATGATGGTAGTAGTAGTAATGATGATGGTAGTAGTAGTAATGATGATGGTAGTAGTAATGATGATGGTAGTAGTAGTAATGATGATGGTAGTAGTAGTAATGATGATGGTAGTTAGTAGTAATGATGATGGTAGTAGTAGTAATGATGATGGTAGTAGTAGTGATGATGATGGTAGTTGTAGCAATGATGATGGTAGTTGTAAGACGATGGTAGATGGTGATAGTAGTAATGATGATGGTAGTTGTAGTAATGATGATGGTAGTTGTAGTAGTAATGATGATGGTAGTAGTAGTAATGATTGTGGTAGTTGTAGTAATGATGATGGTAGTTGTAGTCAGCAACGACGATGATGATGGTAGTTGTAGTAATGATGATGGTAGTTAGTGATGATGATGGTAGTAGTAAGTAATGATGATGGTAGTAGTAGTAATGATGATGGTAGTAGTAGTAATGATGATGGTAGTTGTAGTAATGATGATGGTAGTAGTAGTAGTAATGATGATGGTAGTAGTAGTAATGATGATGGTAGTTGTAGTAATGATGATGGTAGTTAGTAGTAATGATGATGGTAGTTGTAGTAATGATGATGGTAGTAGTAGTGATGATGATGGTAGTTTAGACCTGATGATGGTAGTTGTAGTCCTGATGGTAGTTGTAGTGATGATGGTAGTTGTAGTCCTGATGGTAGTTGTAGTCCTGATGGTAGTTGTAGTAATGATGATGGTAGTTGTAACCTGATGATGGTAGTTGTAGTCCCTGATGGTAGTTGTAGTAATGATGATGGTAGTTGGTAGTTGTAGTTGTAATGATGATGGTAGTTGTAGTAATGATGATGGTAGTTGTAGTAATGATGATGGTAGTTGTAGTTGATGATGATGGTAGTAGTAGTAATGATGATGGTAGTTGAGTAATGATGATGGTAGTTGTAGTCCTGATGGTAGTTGTAGTAATGATGATGGTAGTAGTAGTAATGATGATGGTAGTTGTAGTAATGATGATGGTAGTAGTAGTAATGATGATGGTAGTTGTAGTAATGATGATGGTAGTAGTAGTAATGATGATGGTAGTTGTAGTAATGATGATGGTAGTTGTAGTAATGATGATGGTAGTTGTAGTAATGATGATGGTAGTTGTAGTAATGATGATGGTAGTTGTAGTAGTAATGATGGTAGTTGTAGTAATGATGATGGTAGTTGTAGTAATGATGGTAGTAGTAGTAATGATGATTGTAGTTGTAGTAATGATGATGGTAGTTGTTGTAGTAATGATGATGGTAGTAGTAGTAATGATGATTGTAGTTGTAGTAATGATGATGGTAGTTGTTGTAGTAATGATGATGGTAGTAGTAGTAATGATGATGGTAGTTGTAGTAATGATGATGGTAGTTAGTAGTAATGATGATGGTAGTTGTAGTAATGATGTATGTAATGTAGTAGTAGTAATGATGATGGTAGTAGTAGTAATGATGATGGTAGTTGTAGTAATGATGATGGTAGTTGTAGTAATGATGATGGTAGTAGTAGTAATGATGATGGTAGTTGTAGTAATGATGATGGTAGTTGTAGTAATGATGATGGTAGTTGTAGTAATGATGATGGTAGTTGTAGTAATGATGATGGTAGTTGTAGTAATGATGGTAGTAGTGATGGTGATGGAAGTAGTGATGATGATGGTAGTAGTGATGATGATGGTAGTTGTAGTAATGATGATGGTAGTAGTAGTAATGATGATGGTAGTTGTAGTAATGATGATGGTAGTTGTAGTAATGATGGTAGTAGTGATGGTGATGGAAGTAGTGATGATGATGGTAGTAATGATGATGGTAGTTGTAGTAATGATGATGGTAGTAGTAGTAATGATGATGGTAGTTGTAGTAATGATGATGGTAGTAGTAGTAATGATGGTAGTAGTAGTAATGATGGTAGTAGTAGTAATGATGGTAGTAGTAGTAATGATGGTAGTAGTAGTAGTAATGATGATTGTAGTAGTAGTAATGATGATGGTAGTAGTAGTAATGATGATTGTAGTAGTAATGATGATGGTAGTGTTGTAGTAATGATGATGGTAGTAGTAGTAATGATGATGGTAGTTGTAGTAATGATGATGGTAGTAGTAGTAATGATGATGGTAGTAGTAGTAATGATGATGGTAGTAGTAGTAATGGTGATGGTAGTAGTAGTAATGATGATGGTAGTTGTAGTAATGATGATGGTAGTAGTAGTAATGATGATGGTAGTTGTAGTAATGATGATGGTAGTTGTAGTAATGATGATGGTAGTAGTAGTGATGATGATGGTAGTAGTAATGATGGTAGTAGTAGTGATGATGATGGTAGTAGTAGTAATGATGATGGTAGTAGTAGTAATGATGATGGTGGTAGTAGTAATAATGATGATGGTAGTAGTAGTAATGATGGTAGTTGTAGTAATGATGATGGTAGTAGTAATGATGATGGTAGTAGTAATGATGATGGTAGTTGTAGTAATAATGATGGTAGTAGTAGTAATGATGATGGTAGTAGTAGTAATGATGATGGTAGTTGTAGTAATGATGATGGTAGTTGTAGTGATGATGATGGTAGTAGTAGTAATGATGATGGTAGTAGTAGTAATGATGATGGTAGTTGTAGTGATGGTAGTAGTAGTAATAATGATGGTAGTAGTAGTAATGATGGTAGTAGTAGTGATGATGATGGTAGTAGTAGTAATAATGATGGTAGTAGTAATGATGATGGTAGTTGTAGTAATGATGATGGTAGTAGTAATAATAATGATGGTAGTAGTAGTAATGATGATGGTAGTTGTAGTGATGATGATGGTAGTTGTAGTAATGATGATGGTAGTAGTAGTAATGATGATGGTAGTAGTAGTAATGATGATGGTAGTAGTAGTAATAATGATGGTAGTAGTAATGATGATGGTAGTTGTAGTAATGATGATGGTAGTTGTAGTAATGATGATGGTAGTAGTAATAATAATGATGGTAGTAGTAGTAATGATGATGGTACCTGATTGGTAGTGTAGTGATGATGGTAGTTGTAGTAATGATGATGGTAGTTGTAGTAATGATGATGTAGTAGTAGTAATAATGATGGGTAGTAGTAATGATGATGGTAGTAGTAGTAATGAT
>NC_088407.1:11611747-11669247 GCF_034236695.1 Oncorhynchus nerka
ATTCAGTAACACGATGAGAATATTCCTGGACAATGCAGAGTAGGTGCAACATAAAACATATTTTAAAAAGTGTACACAATCCCAAAGTAATTTCAATGCACTTTTGACTCAAAGAAGAGTCTTCTGCTATAAGGTGCTTTAAAAAAAAAAAATCTCTCCTTGCTGTGCTGTTGAGGAACTTGAGCAAGCACACTTGTAGTTATTTTTATTTGGAACAGGACCCCCCCGCATCCCCGCCATCACACAACTACTGTTGTTGTTATCAACGCAATCCAAAATTATCCTCTTCTCCCAAATCAATAGTTAAAGCTCTTTGCTCTCTCCCACTCCCTCCCTCCCCCCCTCTCTCTCCCACTCCCTCCCTCCCTCCCCCCCTCCCTCTCTCCCCCCTCCCTCTCCCCCTCCCCTCTCTCCCCCCTCCCTCCCTCCCTCCCTCCCTCCCTCCCTCCCTCTCTCTCCCACTCCCTCCCTCCCCCCTCCCTCTCTCTCCCACTCCCTCCCTCCCTCCCTCCCTCCCTCTCTCTCCCACTCCCCCCCCTCCCCCCCCCCTCCCTCTCTCCCCCCCCTCCCTCTCTCCCCCTCCTCTCTCCCTCCCCTCCCTCCCTCCCTCCCCTCTCCCCTCCCTCTCCCTCCTCTCTCTCTCTCTCTCTCTCTCTCTCTCTCTCTCTCTCTCTCTCTCTCTCTCTCCCACTCTCCCCCTCCCTCTCTCTCTTAATAGTCCAGTAAGTCACCTTTCCTCTGACCTCCCTCTCCTCTTGTTATTGTAAAACCAGTCTCCACCCTCTATTCTTCTTCTGGCCATCTATCAATCTCATTCCATTCCCTCTTTCTTTATTCAGAGGTAAAGGTTGAGTTGGGTGTTTTCTATAGAAGTGAAAATAGCAGGACTCCATTCTTTAGTTTTATTTTATTTTAGTTTCCTCCTCCCTATATTCTCTCCCCATTTTTCCATCCCTCTCTTTCTCTTTCCAATCTCTCTCCAATCCCTCTCTCTCTCTCACTCTCTGACAGTTGGGCGTTAATCATGGTTTACACAGGCATTGTAGGTATGACACACAGGCATTGTGGGTATGACACACAGGCATTGTGGGTATGACACACAGGCTTGGCTGGGAGGAGAGGAAGACACACCCCTTTTCCGTGTTTATTTATTTAACCTTTCTTTAACCTTTCTTTAACCTTTTTATTTAACTAGAAAAATCAGTTCAGAATAAATTCTTATTTACAATGACGGCCCACCGGAAGGCAAAAGGCCTCCTGCGGGTACGGGGGCCTGGGATTTAAAAAATAAAATAAAATAAAATGTAGGACAAAACACACATCACGACAACACAACATGGGTAGCAACACAACATGGGTAGCAACACAACATGGGTAGCAACACAACAACATGGGTAGCAACACAACAACATGGGTAGCAACACAACAACATGGGTAGCAACACAACAACATGGGTAGCAACACAACAACATGGGTAGCAACACAACAACATGGGTAGCAACACAACATGGGTAGCAACACAACAACATGGGTAGCAACACAACAACATGGGTAGCAACACAACAACATGGGTGGCAACACAACAACATGGGTAGCAACACAACATGGGTAGCAACACAAAACATGGTACAAACATTATTGGGCACAGACAACAGCACAAAGGTCAAGAAGGTAGAGACAACAATACATCACACAAAGCAGCCGCAACTGTCAGTACGAGTTTCCATGATTGAGTCTTTGAATGAAGAGAACTGTCCAGTTTGTGTGTTTGCAGCTCGTTCCAGTTACTAGCTGCAGCGAACTGAAAAGACGATCGACCCAGGGATTTGTGTGCTGGGGACCTTGATCAGAATGTGACTGGCAGAACGGGTGTTGTATGTGGAGGATGAGGGCTGCAGTTGATCTCTCAGATAAGTGGGACTGAGGCATAAAAGGGTTTTATAAATTATCATCAACCAGTGGGTCTTGCGACGGGTATAGAGAGATGACCAGTTTACAGAGGAGTATAGAGTGCAGTTATGTGTCCTAGAAAAAGCATTGGTGGCAAATCGCATGTTTCCCAAGTGTAATCCCTCTCTCCCTTAGGCCATGTTCTCTCTTAATCAATTTCATTCAAACAAGCTTTACTGACTACTATATCAGACTGTCTCTAACTATATCAGACTGTCTCTAACTATACTATATCAGACTGTCTCTGACTATACTATATCAGACTGTTTCTAACTATACTATATCAGACTGTCTCTGACTATACTATATCAGACTGTTTCTAACTATACTATATCAGACTGTCTCTGACTATACTATATCAGACTGTCTCTGACTATACTATATCAGACTGTCTCTAACTATACTATATCAGACTGTCTCTGACTATATCAGACTGTCTCTAACTATACTATATCAGACTGTCTCTGACTATACTATATCAGACTGTCTCTGACTATACTATATCAGACTGTCTCTAACTATACTATATCAGACTGTCTCTTAACTATATCAGACTGTCTCTGACTATACTATATCAGACTGTTTCTAACTATACTATATCAGACTGTCTCTGACTATACTATATCAGACTGTCTCTGACTATACTATATCAGACTGTTTCTAACTATACTATATCAGTCTGTCTCTAACTATACTATATCAGACTGTCTCTAACTATACTATATCGGACTGTCTCTGACTATACTATATCAGACTGTCTCTGATTATACTATATCAGACTGTTTCTAACTATACTATATCAGACTGTGTCTAACTATATCAGACTGTGTCTAACTATATCAGACTGTCTCTGACTATACTATATCAGACTGTCTCTAACTATACTATATCAGACTGTCTCTGACTATATCAGACTGTCTCTAACTATACTATATCAGACTGTCTCTGACTATACTATATCAGACTGTCTCTGACTATACTATATCAGACTGTCTCTAACTATACTATATCAGACTGTTTCTAACTATACTATATCAGACTGTCTCTAACTATACTATATCAGACTGTTTCTAACTATACTTTATCAGACTGTTTCTAACTATACTATATCAGACTATCTCTAACTATACTATATCAGACTGTGTCTAACTATATCAGACTGTGTCTAACTATATCAGACTGTCTCTGACTATACTATATCAGACTGTCTCTAACTATACTATATCAGACTGTCTCTGACTATATCAGACTGTCTCTAACTATACTATATCAGACTGTCTGACTATACTATATCAGACTGTCTCTGACTATACTATATCAGACTGTCTCTAACTATACTATATCAGACTGTCTCTAACTATATCAGACTGTCTCTAACTATACTATATCAGACTGTCTCTGACTATACTATATCAGACTGTCTCTAACTATACTATATCAGACTGTCTCTGACTATACTATATCAGACTGTCTCTGACTATACTATATCAGACTGTCTCTGACTATAATATATCAGACTGTCTCTAACTATACTATATCAGACTCTCTGACTATACTATATCAGACTGTCTCTGACTATTACTATATCAGACTGTCTCTAACTATACTATATCAGACTGTCTCTAACTATACTATATCAGACTGTCTCGAACTATATCAGACTGTCTCTGACTATATCAGAATGTCTCTAACTATACTATATCAGACTGTCTCTGACTATATCAGACTGTCTCTGACTATATCAGAATGTCTCTAACTATACTATATCAGACTGTCTCTGACTATATCAGACTGTCTCTGACTATATCAGACTGTCTCTAACTATACTATATCAGACTGTTTCTAACTATACTATATCAGACTGTTTCTAACTATACTATATCAGACTGTCTCGAACTATACTATGTCAGACTGTCTCGAACTATACTATATCAGTCTGTCTCTGACTATACTATATCAGTCTGTCTCTGACTATACTATATCAGTCTGTCTCTGACTATACTATATCAGCCTGTCTCTGACTATACTATGTCAGACTGTCTCTAACTATATCAGTCTGTCTCGAACTATACTATATCAGACTGTCTCGAACTATACTATATCAGACTGTCTCTAACTATACTATATCAGACTGTCTCTAACTATATCAGTCTGTCTCTAACTATACTATATCAGACTGTCTCTGACTATACTATATCAGACTGTCTCTGACTATACTATATCAGACTGTCTCTGACTATACTATATCAGACTGTCTCTAACTATACTATATCAGACTGTCTCTAACTATATCAGACTGTCTCTGACTATATCAGACTGTCTCTGACTATATCAGACTGTCTCTAACTATATCAGACTGTCTCTAACTATACTATATCAGTCTGTCTCTAACTATACTATATCAGAGTGTTTCTAACTATACTATATCAGAGTGTTTCTAACTATACTATATCAGACTGTTTCTAACTATACTATATCAGACTGTCTCGAACTATATCAGACTGTCTCTGACTATATCAGAATGTCTCTAACTATACTATATCAGACTGTCTCTGACTATATCAGACTGTTTCTAACTATACTATATCAGACTGTTTCTAACTATACTATATCAGACTGTCTCTGACTATACTATATCAGACTGTTTCTAACTATACTATATCAGTCTGTCTCTAACTATACTATATCAGACTGTCTCTAACTATACTATATCGGACTGTCTCTGACTATACTATATCAGACTGTCTCTGATTATACTATATCAGACTGTTTCTAACTATACTATATCAGACTGTGTCTAACTATATCAGACTGTGTCTAACTATATCAGACTGTCTCTGACTATACTATATCAGACTGTCTCTAACTATACTATATCAGACTGTCTCTGACTATATCAGACTGTCTCTAACTATACTATATCAGACTGTCTCTGACTATACTATATCAGACTGTCTCTGACTATACTATATCAGACTGTGTCTAACTATACTATATCAGTCTGTCTCTAACTATACTATATCAGACTGTTTCTAACTATACTATATCAGACTGTCTCTAACTATACTATATCAGACTGTTTCTAACTATACTATATCAGACTGTTTCTAACTATACTATATCAGACTGTGTCTAACTATATCAGACTGTGTCTAACTATATCAGACTGTCTCTGACTATACTATATCAGACTGTCTCTAACTATACTATATCAGACTGTCTCTGACTATATCAGACTGTCTCTAACTATACTATATCAGACTGTCTCTGACTATACTATATCAGACTGTCTCTGACTATACTATATCAGACTGTCTCTAACTATACTATATCAGACTGTCTCTAACTATATCAGACTGTCTCTAACTATACTATATCAGACTGTCTCTGACTATACTATATCAGACTGTCTCTAACTATACTATATCAGACTGTCTCTGACTATACTATATCAGACTGTCTCTAACTATACTATATCAGACTGTCTCTAACTATACTATATCAGACTGTCTCTAACTATACTATATCAGACTGTCTCTGACTATATCAGAATGTCTCTAACTATACTATATCAGACTGTCTCTGACTATATCAGACTGTCTCTGACTATATCAGAATGTCTCTAACTATACTATATCAGACTGTCTCTAACTATACTATATCAGACTGTCTCTAACTATACTATATCAGACTGTCTCGAACTATATCAGACTGTCTCTGACTATATCAGAATGTCTCTAACTATACTATATCAGACTGTCTCTGACTATATCAGACTGTCTCTGACTATATCAGAATGTCTCTAACTATACTATATCAGACTGTCTCTAACTATACTATATCAGACTGTCTCGAACTATATCAGACTGTCTCTGACTATATCAGAATGTCTCTAACTATACTATATCAGACTGTCTCTGACTATATCAGACTGTCTCTGACTATATCAGACTGTCTCTAACTATACTATATCAGACTGTTTCTAACTATACTATATCAGACTGTCTCGAACTATACTATGTCAGACTGTCTCGAACTATACTATATCAGTCTGTCTCTGACTATACTATATCAGCCTGTCTCTGACTATACTATGTCAGACTGTCTCTAACTATATCAGTCTGTCTCGAACTATACTATATCAGACTGTCTCTGACTATACTATATCAGACTGTCTCTAACTATACTATATCAGACTGTCTCTAACTATATCAGACTGTCTCTGACTATATCAGACTGTCTCTGACTATATCAGACTGTATCTAACTATATCAGACTGTCTCTGACTATACTATATCAGACTGTCTCTGACTATACTATATCAGACTGTCTCTAACTATACGATATCAGACTGTCGCTGACTATATCAGACTGTCTCTGACTATATCAGACTGTCTCTAACTATACTATATCAGTCTGTCTCTAACTATACTATATCAGACTGTTTCTAACTATACTATATCAGACTGTTTCTAACTATACTATATCAGACTGTTTCTAACTATACTATATCAGACTGTCTCGAACTATATCAGACTGTCTCTGACTATATCAGAATGTCTCTAACTATACTATATCAGACTGTCTCTGACTATATCGGACTGTCTCTGACTATACTATATCAGACTGTCTCTGATTATACTATATCAGACTGTTTCTAACTATACTATATCAGACTGTGTCTAACTATATCAGACTGTGTCTAACTATATCAGACTGTCTCTGACTATACTATATCAGACTGTCTCTAACTATACTATATCAGACTGTCTCTGACTATATCAGACTGTCTCTAACTATACTATATCAGACTGTCTCTGACTATACTATATCAGACTGTCTCTGACTATACTATATCAGACTGTGTCTAACTATACTATATCAGTCTGTCTCTAACTATACTATATCAGACTGTCTCTAACTATACTATATCAGACTGTTTCTAACTATACTATATCAGACTGTCTCTAACTATACTATATCAGACTGTTTCTAACTATACTATATCAGACTGTTTCTAACTATACTATATCAGACTATCTCTAACTATACTATATCAGACTGTGTCTAACTATATCAGACTGTCTCTAACTATACTATATCAGACTGTCTCTGACTATATCAGACTGTCTCTAACTATACTATATCAGACTGTCTCTGACTATACTATATCAGACTGTCTCTGACTATACTATATCAGACTGTCTCTAACTATACTATATCAGACTGTCTCTGACTATATCAGACTGTCTCTGACTATATCAGACTGTCTCTGACTATATCAGACTGTCTCTGACTATATCAGACTGTTTCTAACTATACTATATCAGACTGTCTCGAACTATACTATGTCAGACTGTCTCGAACTATACTATATCAGTCTGTCTCTGACTATACTATATCAGTCTGTCTCTGACTATACTATATCAGCCTGTCTCTGACTATACTATGTCAGACTGTCTCTAACTATATCAGTCTGTCTCGAACTATACTATATCAGACTGTCTCGAACTATACTATATCAGACTGTCTCTAACTATACTATATCAGACTGTCTCTAACTATATCAGTGTGTCTCTAACTATACTATATCAGACTGTCTCTGACTATACTATATCAGACTGTCTCTAACTATATCAGACTGTCTCTGACTATATCAGACTGTCTCTGACTATATCAGACTGTCTCTGACTATATCAGACTGTCTCTAACTATATCAGACTGTCTCTGACTATACTATATCAGACTGTCTCTGACTATACTATATCAGACTGTTTCTAACTATACTATATCAGACTGTTTCTAACTATACTATATCAGACTGTGTCTAACTATATCAGACTGTCTCTGACTATACTATATCAGACTGTCTCTAACTATACTATATCAGACTGTCTCTGACTATATCAGACTGTCTCTAACTATACTATATCAGACTGTCTCTGACTATACTATATCAGACTGTCTCTGACTATACTATATCAGACTGTGTCTAACTATACTATATCAGTCTGTCTCTAACTATACTATATCAGACTGTCTCTAACTATACTATATCAGACTGTCTCTAACTATACTATATCAGACTGTTTCTAACTATACTATATCAGACTGTCTCTAACTATACTATATCAGACTGTTTCTAACTATACTATATCAGACTGTTTCTAACTATACTATATCAGACTATCTCTAACTATACTATATCAGACTGTGTCTAACTATATCAGACTGTCTCTAACTATACTATATCAGACTGTCTCTGACTATATCAGACTGTCTCTAACTATACTATATCAGACTGTCTCTGACTATACTATATCAGACTGTCTCTGACTATACTATATCAGACTGTCTCTAACTATACTATATCAGACTGTCTCTAACTATATCAGACTGTCTCTAACTATACTATATCAGACTGTCTCTGACTATACTATATCAGACTGTCTCTGACTATACTATATCAGACTGTCTCTAACTATACTATATCAGACTGTCTCTGACTATATCAGACTGTCTCTGACTATATCAGACTGTCTCTGACTATATCAGACTGTCTCTGACTATATCAGACTGTTTCTAACTATACTATATCAGACTGTCTCGAACTATACTACGTCAGACTGTCTCGAACTATACTATATCAGTCTGTCTCTGACTATACTATATCAGTCTGTCTCTGACTATACTATATCAGCCTGTCTCTGACTATACTATGTCAGACTGTCTCTAACTATATCAGTCTGTCTCGAACTATACTATATCAGACTGTCTCGAACTATACTATATCAGACTGTCTCTAACTATACTATATCAGACTGTCTCTAACTATATCAGTCTGTCTCTAACTATACTATATCAGACTGTCTCTGACTATACTATATCAGACTGTCTCTGACTATACTATATCAGACTGTCTCTGACTATACTATATCAGACTGTCTCTAACTATACTATATCAGACTGTCTCTGACTATATCAGACTGTCTCTGACTATATCAGACTGTCTCTGACTATATCAGACTGTCTCTAACTATATCAGACTGTCTCTGACTATACTATATCAGACTGTCTCTGACTATACTATATCAGACTGTCTCTGACTATACTATATCAGACTGTTTCTAACTATACTATATCAGACTGTTTCTAACTATACTATATCAGACTGTTTCTAACTATACTATATCAGACTGTTTCTAACTATACTATATCAGACTGTCTCGAACTATATCAGACTGTCTCTGACTATATCAGAATGTCTCTAACTATACTATATCAGACTGTCTCTGACTATATCAGACTGTCTCTGACTATATCAGACTGTTTCTAACTATACTATATCAGACTGTCTCTGACTATACTATATCAGACTGTCTCTGACTATACTATATCAGACTGTCTCTGACTATACTATATCAGACTGTCTCGAACTATGTCAGACTGTCTCGAACTATGTCAGACTGTCTCGAACTATGTCAGACTGTCTCTGACTATATCAGACTGTCTCTGACTATACTATATCAGACTGTCTCTGACTATACTATATCAGACTGTCTCTAACTATACGATATCAGACTGTCTCTAACTATACTATATCAGACTGTCTAACTATATCAGTCTGTCTCGAACTATACTATATCAGACTGTCTCGAACTATACTATATCAGACTGTTTCTAACTATACTATATCAGACTGTTTCTAACTATTCTATATCAGACTGTCTCTAACTATACTATATCAGATTGTCTCTGACTATACTATATCAGACTGTCTCTGACTAAACTATATCAGACTGTCTCTGACTATACTATATCAGACTGTCTCTGACTATACTATATCAGACTGTCTCTGACTATACTATATCAGACTGTCTCTGACTATATCAGAATGTCTCTAACTATACTATATCAGACTGTCTCTGACTATATCAGACTGTCTCTGACTATATCAGACTGTTTCTAACTATACTATATCAGACTGTTTCTAACTATATCAGACTGTCTCAAACTATATCAGAATGTCTCTGACTATACTATATCACTCTCTCTCTAACTATACTATATCAGACTGTCTCGAACTATATCAGACTGTCTCTGACTATATCAGACTGTCTCTGACTATATCAGACTGTCTCTAACTATATCAGACTGTCTCTGACTATACTATATCAGACTGTCTCTAACTATACGATATCAGACTGTCTCTAACTATACTATATCAGACTGTCTCTAACTATACTATATCAGACTGTCTCTGACTATACTATATCAGACTGTCTCGAACTATACTATATCAGAATGTCTCGAACTATACTATATCAGTCTGTCTCTAACTATATCAGACTGTCTCTGACTATATCAGACTGTCTCTAACTATATCAGACTGTCTCTGACTATACTATATCAGACTGTCTCTGACTATACTATATCAGACTGTCTCTAACTATACGATATCAGACTGTCTCTAACTATACGATATCAGACTGTCTCTAACTATACGATATCAGACTGTCTCTAACTATACTATATCAGTCTGTCTCTAACTATACTATATCAGACAGTCTCTAACTATATCAGACTGTCTCAAACTATATCAGACTGTCTCTGACTATATCAGACTGTCTCTGACTATATCAGACTGTCTCTGACTATATCAGACTGTCTCTGACTATACTATATCAGTCTGTCTCTAACTATACTATATCAGACTGTCTCTAACTATACTATATCAGACTGTTTCTAACTATACTATATCAGACTGTTTCTAACTATACTATATCAGACTGTCTCTGACTATACTATATCAGACTCTCTGACTATACTATATCAGACTGTCTCGGACTATACTATATCAGACTGTCTCGAACTATACTATATCAGACTGTCTCGAACTATATCAGACTGTCTCTAACTATATCAGACTGTCTCTGACTATACTATATCAGACTGTCTCTAACTATACTATATCAGACTGTCTCGAACTATATCAGACTGTCTCTGACTATATCAGACTGTCTCTAACTATATCAGACTGTCTCTGACTATACTATATCAGACTGTCTCTAACTATATCAGACTGTCTCTGACTATACTATGTCAGACTGTCTCTAACTATATCAGTCTGTCTCGAACTATACTATATCAGACTGTCTCGAACTATACTATATCAGACTGTCTCTAACTATACTATATCAGACTGTCTCTAACTATATCAGTCTGTCTCTAACTATACTATATCAGACTGTCTCTGACTATACTATATCAGACTGTCTCTGACTATACTATATCAGACTGTCTCTGACTATACTATATCAGACTGTCTCTAACTATACTATATCAGACTGTCTCTGACTATATCAGACTGTCTCTGACTATATCAGACTGTCTCTAACTATATCAGACTGTCTCTGACTATACTATATCAGACTGTCTCTGACTATACTATATCAGACTGTTTCTAACTATACTATATCAGACTGTTTCTAACTATACTATATCAGACTGTTTCTAACTATACTATATCAGACTGTCTCGAACTATATCAGACTGTCTCTGACTATATCAGAATGTCTCTAACTATACTATATCAGACTGTCTCTGACTATATCAGACTGTCTCTGACTATATCAGACTGTTTCTAACTATACTATATCAGACTGTTTCTAACTATACTATATCAGACTGTCTCTGACTATACTATATCAGACTGTCTCTGACTATACTATATCAGACTGTCTCTGACTATACTATATCAGACTGTCTCTGACTATGTCAGACTGTCTCGAACTATATCAGACTGTCTCGAACTATATCAGACTGTCTCTGACTATATCAGACTGTCTCTGACTATACTATATCAGACTGTCTCTGACTATACTATATCAGACTGTCTCTAACTATACGATATCAGACTGTCTCTAACTATACTATATCAGACTGTCTAACTATATCAGTCTGTCTCGAACTATACTATATCAGACTGTCTCGAACTATACTATATCAGACTGTTTCTAACTATACTATATCAGACTGTTTCTAACTATTCTATATCAGACTGTCTCTAACTATACTATATCAGACTGTCTCTGACTATACTATATCAGACTGTCTCTGACTAAACTATATCAGACTGTCTCTGACTATACTATATCAGACTGTCTCTGACTATACTATATCAGACTGTCTCTGACTATACTATATCAGACTGTCTCTGACTATATCAGAATGTCTCTAACTATACTATATCAGACTGTCTCTGACTATATCAGACTGTCTCTGACTATATCAGACTGTTTCTAACTATACTATATCAGACTGTTTCTAACTATATCAGACTGTCTCAAACTATATCAGACTGTCTCAAACTATATCAGAATGTCTCTGACTATACTATATCACTCTCTCTCTAACTATACTATATCAGACTGTCTCGAACTATATCAGACTGTCTCTGAGTATATCAGACTGTCTCTGACTATATCAGACTGTCTCTAACTATATCAGACTGTCTCTGACTATACTATATCAGACTGTCTCTAACTATACAATATCAGACTGTCTCTAACTATACTATATCAGACTGTCTCTGACTATACTATATCAGACTGTCTCGAACTATACTATATCAGAATGTCTCGAACTATACTATATCAGTCTGTCTCTAACTATATCAGACTGTCTCTGACTATATCAGACTGTCTCTAACTATATCAGACTGTCTCTGACTATACTATATCAGACTGTCTCTGACTATACTATATCAGACTGTCTCTAACTATACGATATCAGACTGTCTCTAACTATACTATATCAGACTGTCTAACTATATCAGTCTGTCTCGAACTATACTATATCAGACTGTCTCGAACTATACTATATCAGACTGTTTCTAACTATACTATATCAGACTGTTTCTAACTATTCTATATCAGACTGTCTCTAACTATACTATATCAGACTGTCTCTGACTATACTATATCAGACTGTCTCTGACTAAACTATATCAGACTGTCTCTGACTATACTATATCAGACTGTCTCTGACTATACTATATCAGACTGTCTCTGACTATACTATATCAGACTGTCTCTGACTATATCAGAATGTCTCTAACTATACTATATCAGACTGTCTCTGACTATATCAGACTGTCTCTGACTATATCAGACTGTTTCTAACTATACTATATCAGACTGTTTCTAACTATATCAGACTGTCTCAAACTATATCAGAATGTCTCTGACTATACTATATCACTCTCTCTCTAACTATACTATATCAGACTGTCTCGAACTATATCAGACTGTCTCTGAGTATATCAGACTGTCTCTGACTATATCAGACTGTCTCTAACTATATCAGACTGTCTCTGACTATACTATATCAGACTGTCTCTAACTATACGATATCAGACTGTCTCTAACTATACTATATCAGACTGTCTCTAACTATACTATATCAGACTGTCTCTAACTATACTATATCAGACTGTCTCTGACTATACTATATCAGACTGTCTCGAACTATACTATATCAGAATGTCTCGAACTATACTATATCAGTCTGTCTCTAACTATATCAGACTGTCTCTGACTATATCAGACTGTCTCTAACTATATCAGACTGTCTCTGACTATACTATATCAGACTGTCTCTGACTATACTATATCAGACTGTCTCTAACTATACTATATCAGACTGTCTCTAACTATACGATATCAGACTGTCTCTAACTATACTATATCAGACTGTCTCTAACTATACTATATCAGACTGTCTCTGACTATACTATATCAGACTGTCTCGAACTATACTATATCAGAATGTCTCGAACTATACTATATCAGTCTGTCTCTAACTATATCAGACTGTCTCTGACTATATCAGACTGTCTCTAACTATATCAGACTGTCTCTGACTATACTATATCAGACTGTCTCTGACTATACTATATCAGACTGTCTCTAACTATACGATATCAGACTGTCTCTAACTATACTATATCAGTCTGTCTCTAACTATACTATATCAGACTATCTCTAACTATTCTATATCAGACTGTCTCTAACTATTCTATATCAGACTGTCTCTAACTATACTATATCAGACTGTCTCGAACTATACTATATCAGAATGTCTCGAACTATACTATATCAGACTGTCTCAAACTATATCAGACTGTCTCTGACTATATCAGACTGTCTCTGACTATATCAGACTGTCTCTGACTATACTATATCAGTCTGTCTCTAACTATACTATATCAGACTGTCTCTAACTATACTATATCAGACTGTTTCTAACTATACTATATCAGACTGTTTCTAACTATACTATATCAGACTGTCTCTGACTATACTATATCAGACTCTCTGACTATACTATATCAGACTGTCTCGGACTATACTATATCAGACTGTCTCGAACTCTACTATATCAGACTGTCTCGAACTATATCAGACTGTCTCTGACTATATCAGACTGTCTCTAACTATATCAGACTGTCTCTGACTATACTATATCAGACTGTCTCTAACTATACTATATCAGACTGTCTCGAACTATATCAGACTGTCTCTGACTATATCAGACTGTCTCTGACTAAACTATATCAGACTGTCTCTGACTATACTATATCAGACTGTCTCTGACTATACTAAATCAGACTGTCTCTGACTATACTATATCAGACTGTCTCTGACTATACTATATCAGACTGTCTCTGACTATATCAGAATGTCTCTAACTATACTATATCAGACTGTCTCTGACTATATCAGACTGTCTCTGACTATATCAGACTGTTTCTAACTATACTATATCAGACTGTTTCTAACTATATCAGACTGTCTCAAACTATATCAGAATGTCTCTGACTATACTATATCACTCTCTCTCTAACTATACTATATCAGACTGTCTCGAACTATATCAGACTGTCTCTAACTATATCAGACTGTCTCTGACTATATCAGACTGTCTCTAACTATATCAGACTGTCTCTGACTATACTATATCAGACTGTCTCTGACTATACTATATCAGACTGTCTCTAACTATACTATATCAGACTGTCTCTAACTATACGATATCAGACTGTCTCTAACTATACTATATCAGACTGTCTCTAACTATACTATATCAGACTGTCTCTGACTATACTATATCAGACTGTCTCGAACTATACTATATCAGAATGTCTCGAACTATACTATATCAGTCTGTCTCTAACTATATCAGACTGTCTCTGACTATATCAGACTGTCTCTAACTATATCAGACTGTCTCTGACTATACTATATCAGACTGTCTCTGACTATACTATATCAGACTGTCTCTAACTATACGATATCAGACTGTCTCTAACTATACTATATCAGTCTGTCTCTAACTATACTATATCAGACTATCTCTAACTATTCTATATCAGACTGTCTCTAACTATTCTATATCAGACTGTCTCTAACTATACTATATCAGACTGTCTCGAACTATACTATATCAGAATGTCTCGAACTATACTATATCAGACTGTCTCAAACTATATCAGACTGTCTCTGACTATATCAGACTGTCTCTGACTATATCAGACTGTCTCTGACTATACTATATCAGTCTGTCTCTAACTATACTATATCAGACTGTCTCTAACTATACTATATCAGACTGTTTCTAACTATACTATATCAGACTGTTTCTAACTATACTATATCAGACTGTCTCTGACTATACTATATCAGACTCTCTGACTATACTATATCAGACTGTCTCGGACTATACTATATCAGACTGTCTCGAACTCTACTATATCAGACTGTCTCGAACTATATCAGACTGTCTCTGACTATATCAGACTGTCTCTAACTATATCAGACTGTCTCTGACTATACTATATCAGACTGTCTCTAACTATACTATATCAGACTGTCTCGAACTATATCAGACTGTCTCTGACTATATCAGACTGTCTCTGACTAAACTATATCAGACTGTCTCTGACTATACTATATCAGACTGTCTCTGACTATACTAAATCAGACTGTCTCTGACTATACTATATCAGACTGTCTCTGACTATACTATATCAGACTGTCTCTGACTATATCAGAATGTCTCTAACTATACTATATCAGACTGTCTCTGACTATATCAGACTGTCTCTGACTATATCAGACTGTTTCTAACTATACTATATCAGACTGTTTCTAACTATATCAGACTGTCTCAAACTATATCAGAATGTCTCTGACTATACTATATCACTCTCTCTCTAACTATACTATATCAGACTGTCTCGAACTATATCAGACTGTCTCTGAGTATATCAGACTGTCTCTGACTATATCAGACTGTCTCTAACTATATCAGACTGTCTCTGACTATACTATATCAGACTGTCTCTAACTATACGATATCAGACTGTCTCTAACTATACTATATCAGACTGTCTCTAACTATACTATATCAGACTGTCTCTGACTATACTATATCAGACTGTCTCGAACTATACTATATCAGAATGTCTCGAACTATACTATATCAGTCTGTCTCTAACTATATCAGACTGTCTCTGACTATATCAGACTGTCTCTAACTATATCAGACTGTCTCTGACTATACTATATCAGACTGTCTCTAACTATACGATATCAGACTGTCTCTAACTATACGATATCAGACTGTCTCTAACTATACGATATCAGACTGTCTCTAACTATACTATATCAGTCTGTCTCTAACTATACTATATCAGACTATCTCTAACTATTCTATATCAGACTGTCTCTAACTATACTATATCAGACTGTCTCTAACTATACTATATCAGACAGTCTCTAACTATATCAGACTGTCTCAAACTATATCAGACTGTCTCTGACTATATCAGACTGTCTCTGACTATATCAGACTGTCTCTGACTATACTATATCAGTCTGTCTCTAACTATACTATATCAGACTGTCTCTAACTATACTATATCAGACTGTCTCTAACTATACTATATCAGACTGTTTCTAACTATACTATATCAGACTGTTTCTAACTATACTATATCAGACTGTCTCTGACTATACTATATCAGACTCTCTGACTATACTATATCAGACTGTCTCGGACTATACTATATCAGACTGTCTCGAACTATACTATATCAGACTGTCTCGAACTATATCAGACTGTCTCTGACTATATCAGACTGTCTCTAACTATATCAGACTGTCTCTGACTATACTATATCAGACTGTCTCTAACTATACTATATCAGACTGTCTCGAACTATATCAGACTGTCTCTGACTATATCAGACTGTCTCTGACTATACTATATCAGACTGTCTCTAACTATATCAGACTGTCTCTGACTATACTATGTCAGACTGTCTCTAACTATATCAGTCTGTCTCTAACTATACTATATCAGACTGTCTCTAACTATACTATATCAGACTGTCTCTAACTATATCAGACTGTCTCTGACTATATCAGACTGTCTCTGACTATATCAGACTGTCTCTAACTATATCAGACTGTCTCTGACTATACTATATCAGACTGTCTCTGACTATACTATATCAGACTGTTTCTAACTATACTATATCAGACTGTTTCTAACTATACTATATCAGACTGTTTCTAACTATACTATATCAGACTGTCTCGAACTATATCAGACTGTCTCTGACTATATCAGAATGTCTCTAACTATACTATATCAGACTGTCTCTGACTATATCAGACTGTCTCTGACTATATCAGACTGTTTCTAACTATACTATATCAGACTGTTTCTAACTATACTATATCAGACTGTCTCTGACTATACTATATCAGACTGTCTCTGACTATACTATATCAGACTGTCTCTGACTATACTATATCAGACTGTCTCTGACTATGTCAGACTGTCTCGAACTATATCAGACTGTCTCGAACTATATCAGACTGTCTCTGACTATATCAGACTGTCTCTGACTATAATATATCAGACTGTCTCTGACTATACTATATCAGACTGTCTCTAACTATACGATATCAGACTGTCTCTAACTATACTATATCAGACTGTCTAACTATATCAGTCTGTCTCGAACTATACTATATCAGACTGTCTCGAACTATACTATATCAGACTGTTTCTAACTATACTATATCAGACTGTTTCTAACTATTCTATATCAGACTGTCTCTAACTATACTATATCAGACTGTCTCTGACTATACTATATCAGACTGTCTCTGACTAAACTATATCAGACTGTCTCTGACTATACTATATCAGACTGTCTCTGACTATACTATATCAGACTGTCTGACTATACTATATCAGACTGTCTCTGACTATATCAGAATGTCTCTAACTATACTATATCAGACTGTCTCTGACTATATCAGACTGTCTCTGACTATATCAGACTGTTTCTAACTATACTATATCAGACTGTTTCTAACTATATCAGACTGTCTCAAACTATATCAGACTGTCTCAAACTATATCAGAATGTCTCTGACTATACTATATCACTCTCTCTCTAACTATACTATATCAGACTGTCTCGAACTATATCAGACTGTCTCTGACTATATCAGACTGTCTCTGACTATATCAGACTGTCTCTAACTATATCAGACTGTCTCTGACTATACTATATCAGACTGTCTCTAACTATACGATATCAGACTGTCTCTAACTATACTATATCAGACTGTCTCTGACTATACTATATCAGACTGTCTCGAACTATACTATATCAGAATGTCTCGAACTATACTATATCAGTCTGTCTCTAACTATATCAGACTGTCTCTGACTATATCAGACTGTCTCTAACTATATCAGACTGTCTCTGACTATACTATATCAGACTGTCTCTGACTATACTATATCAGACTGTCTCTAACTATACGATATCAGACTGTCTCTAACTATACTATATCAGACTGTCTAACTATATCAGTCTGTCTCGAACTATACTATATCAGACTGTCTCGAACTATACTATATCAGACTGTTTCTAACTATTCTATATCAGACTGTCTCTAACTATACTATATCAGACTGTCTCTGACTATACTATATCAGACTGTCTCTGACTAAACTATATCAGACTGTCTCTGACTATACTATATCAGACTGTCTCTGACTATACTATATCAGACTGTCTCTGACTATACTATATCAGACTGTCTCTGACTATATCAGAATGTCTCTAACTATACTATATCAGACTGTCTCTGACTATATCAGACTGTCTCTGACTATATCAGACTGTTTCTAACTATACTATATCAGACTGTTTCTAACTATATCAGACTGTCTCAAACTATATCAGAATGTCTCTGACTATACTATATCACTCTCTCTCTAACTATACTATATCAGACTGTCTCGAACTATATCAGACTGTCTCTGAGTATATCAGACTGTCTCTGACTATATCAGACTGTCTCTAACTATATCAGACTGTCTCTGACTATACTATATCAGACTGTCTCTAACTATACGATATCAGACTGTCTCTAACTATACTATATCAGACTGTCTCTAACTATACTATATCAGACTGTCTCTGACTATACTATATCAGACTGTCTCGAACTATACTATATCAGAATGTCTCGAACTATACTATATCAGTCTGTCTCTAACTATATCAGACTGTCTCTGACTATATCAGACTGTCTCTAACTATATCAGACTGTCTCTGACTATACTATATCAGACTGTCTCTGACTATACTATATCAGACTGTCTCTAACTATACGATATCAGACTGTCTCTAACTATACGATATCAGACTGTCTCTAACTATACGATATCAGACTGTCTCTAACTATACTATATCAGTCTGTCTCTAACTATACTATATCAGACTATCTCTAACTATTCTATATCAGACTGTCTCTAACTATACTATATCAGACTGTCTCTAACTATACTATATCAGACAGTCTCTAACTATATCAGACTGTCTCTGACTATATCAGACTGTCTCTGACTATACTATATCAGTCTGTCTCTAACTATACTATATCAGACTGTCTCTAACTATACTATATCAGACTGTTTCTAACTATACTATATCAGACTGTTTCTAACTATACTATATCAGACTGTCTCTGACTATACTATATCAGACTCTCTGACTATACTATATCAGACTGTCTCGGACTATACTATATCAGACTGTCTCGAACTATACTATATCAGACTGTCTCGAACTATATCAGACTGTCTCTGACTATATCAGACTGTCTCTAACTATATCAGACTGTCTCTGACTATACTATATCAGACTGTCTCTAACTATACTATATCAGACTGTCTCGAACTATATCAGACTGTCTCTGACTATATCAGACTGTCTCTGACTATACTATATCAGACTGTCTCTAACTATATCAGACTGTCTCTGACTATACTATGTCAGACTGTCTCTAACTATATCAGTCTGTCTCGAACTATACTATATCAGACTGTCTCTAACTATATCAGTCTGTCTCTAACTATACTATATCAGACTGTCTCTGACTATACTATATCAGACTGTCTCTGACTATACTATATCAGACTGTCTCTAACTATACTATATCAGACTGTCTCTAACTATATCAGACTGTCTCTGACTATATCAGACTGTCTCTGACTATATCAGACTGTCTCTAACTATATCAGACTGTCTCTGACTATACTATATCAGACTGTCTCTGACTATACTATATCAGACTGTTTCTAACTATACTATATCAGACTGTTTCTAACTATACTATATCAGACTGTTTCTAACTATACTATATCAGACTGTCTCGAACTATATCAGACTGTCTCTGACTATATCAGAATGTCTCTAACTATACTATATCAGACTGTCTCTGACTATATCAGACTGTCTCTGACTATATCAGACTGTCTCTGACTATACTATATCAGACTGTTTCTAACTATACTATATCAGACTGTCTCTGACTATACTATATCAGACTGTCTCTGACTATACTATATCAGACTGTCTCTGACTATACTATATCAGACTGTCTCTGACTATGTCAGACTGTCTCGAACTATATCAGACTGTCTCGAACTATATCAGACTGTCTCTGACTATATCAGACTGTCTCTGACTATACTATATCAGACTGTCTCTGACTATACTATATCAGACTGTCTCTAACTATACGATATCAGACTGTCTCTAACTATACTATATCAGACTGTCTAACTATATCAGTCTGTCTCGAACTATACTATATCAGACTGTCTCGAACTATACTATATCAGACTGTTTCTAACTATACTATATCAGACTGTTTCTAACTATTCTATATCAGACTGTCTCTAACTATACTATATCAGACTGTCTCTGACTATACTATATCAGACTGTCTCTGACTAAACTATATCAGACTGTCTCTGACTATACTATATCAGACTGTCTCTGACTATACTATATCAGACTGTCTCTGACTATACTATATCAGACTGTCTCTGACTATATCAGAATGTCTCTAACTATACTATATCAGACTGTCTCTGACTATATCAGACTGTCTCTGACTATATCAGACTGTTTCTAACTATACTATATCAGACTGTTTCTAACTATATCAGACTGTCTCAAACTATATCAGACTGTCTCAAACTATATCAGAATGTCTCTGACTATACTATATCACTCTCTCTCTAACTATACTATATCAGACTGTCTCGAACTATATCAGACTGTCTCTGAGTATATCAGACTGTCTCTGACTATATCAGACTGTCTCTAACTATATCAGACTGTCTCTGACTATACTATATCAGTCTGTCTCTAACTATACTATATCAGACTGTTTCTAACTATACTATATCAGACTGTTTCTAACTATACTATATCAGACTGTCTCTGACTATACTATATCAGACTGTCTCTGACTATACTATATCAGACTGTCTCGGACTATACTATATCAGACTGTCTCGAACTATATCAGACTGTCTCTGACTATATCAGACTGTCTCTGACTATATCAGACTGTCTCTAACTATATCAGACTGTCTCTGACTATACTATATCAGACTGTCTCTAACTATACTATATCAGACTGTCTCTGACTATATCAGACTGTCTCTAACTATATCAGACTGTCTCTGACTATACTATATCAGACTGTCTCTAACTATATCAGACTGTCTCTGACTATACTATGTCAGACTGTCTCTAACTATATCAGTCTGTCTCGAACTATACTATATCAGACTGTCTCGAACTATACTATATCAGACTGTCTCTAACTATACTATATCAGACTGTCTCTAACTATATCAGTCTGTCTCTAACTATACTATATCAGACTGTCTCTGACTATACTATATCAGACTGTCTCTGACTATACTATATCAGACTGTCTCTAACTATACTATATCAGACTGTCTCTAACTATATCAGACTGTCTCTGACTATATCAGACTGTCTCTGACTATATCAGACTGTCTCTGACTATATCAGACTGTCTCTAACTATATCAGACTGTCTCTGACTATACTATATCAGACTGTCTCTTACTATACTATATCAGACTGTCTCTAACTATACGATATCAGACTGTCTCTAACTATACGATATCAGACTGTCTCTAACTATACTATATCAGACTGTCTCGAACTATATCAGACTGTCTCTGACTATATCAGAATGTCTCTAACTATACTATATCAGACTGTCGCTGACTATATCAGACTGTCTCTGACTATATCAGACTGTCTCTAACTATACTATATCAGTCTGTCTCTAACTATACTATATCAGACTGTTTCTAACTATACTATATCAGACTGTTTCTAACTATACTATATCAGACTGTTTCTAACTATACTATATCAGACTGTCTCGAACTATATCAGACTGTCTCTGACTATATCAGAATGTCTCTAACTATACTATATCAGACTGTCTCTGACTATATCAGACTGCCTCTGACTATATCAGACTGTTTCTAACTATACTATATCAGACTGTTTCTAACTATACTATATCAGACTGTCTCTATATCAGTCTGTCTCGAACTATACTATATCAGACTGTCTCGAACTATACTATATCAGACTGTCTCGAACTATACTATATCAGACTGTCTCTAACTATACTATATCAGACTGTCTCTAACTATATCAGACTGTCTCGAACTATATCAGACTGTCTCGAACTATATCAGACTGTCTCTGACTATATCAGACTGTCTCTGACTATATCAGACTGTCTCTGACTATATCAGACTGTCTCTAACTATACTATATCAGACTGTCTCTGACTATACTATATCAGACTGTCTCTAACTATATCAGACTGTCTCTGACTATACTATATCAGACTGTCTCTAACTATACTATATCAGACTGTCTCGAACTATATCAGACTGTCTCTGACTATCAGACTCTCTGACTATATCAGACTGTCTCTGACTATACTATATCAGACTGTCTCTGACTATACTATATCAGACTGTTTCTAACTATACTATATCAGACTGTCTCTAACTATTCAATATCAGACTGTCTCTAACTATACTATATCAGACTGTGTCTAACTATTCTATATCAGACTGTGTCTAACTATTCTATATCAGACTGTCTCTAACTATACTATATCAGTCTGTCTCTAACTATACTATATCAGACTGTCTCTAACTATACTATATCAGACTGTTTCTAACTATACTATATCAGACTGTTTCTAACTATACTATATCAGACTGTCTCGAACTATATCAGACTGTCTCTGACTATATCAGAATGTCTCTAACTATACTATATCAGACTGTCTCTGACTATATCAGACTGCCTCTGACTATATCAGACTGTTTCTAACTATACTATATCAGACTGTTTCTAACTATACTATATCAGACTGTCTCTAACTATATCAGTCTGTCTCGAACTATACTATATCAGACTGTCTCGAACTATACTATATCAGACTGTCTCGAACTATACTATATCAGACTGTCTCTAACTATACTATATCAGACTGTCTCTAACTATATCAGACTGTCTCGAACTATATCAGACTGTCTCGAACTATATCAGACTGTCTCTGACTATATCAGACTGTCTCTGACTATATCAGACTGTCTCTGACTATATCAGACTGTCTCTAACTATACTATATCAGACTGTCTCTGACTATACTATATCAGACTGTCTCTAACTATATCAGACTGTCTCTGACTATACTATATCAGACTGTCTCTAACTATACTATATCAGACTGTCTCGAACTATATCAGACTGTCTCTGACTATCAGACTCTCTGACTATATCAGACTGTCTCTGACTATACTATATCAGACTGTCTCTGACTATACTATATCAGACTGTTTCTAACTATACTATATCAGACTGTCTCTAACTATTCAATATCAGACTGTCTCTAACTATACTATATCAGACTGTGTCTAACTATTCTATATCAGACTGTGTCTAACTATTCTATATCAGACTGTCTCTAACTATCCTATATCAGACTGTCAAATTCAATTCAATTCAAGGGGCTTTATTGGCATGGGAAACATGTGTTAACATTGCCAAAGCAAGTGAGGTAGATAATATACAAAAGTGCAATAAAATTAACAGTAAACATTACACATACAGAAGTTTCAAAACAATAAAGACATTACAAATGTCATATTACGTATATATACAGTGTTGCAACGATGTACAAATGGTTAAGGGTACACAAGGAAAAATAAATATGCGTTGTATTTACAATGGTGTTTGTTCTTCACTGGTTGCCCTTTTCTTGTGGCAACAGGTCACAAATCTTGCTGCTGTGATGGCACACTGTGGTATTTCACCCAGTAGATATGGGAGTTTATCAAAATTGGGTTTGTTTTCAAATCCTTTGTGGATCTGTGTAATCTGAGGGAAATATGTGTCTCTAATATGGTCATACATTGGACAGGAGGTTAGGAAGTGCAGCTCAGTTTCCACCTCATTTTGTGGGCAGTGAGCACATAGCCTGTCTTCTCTTGAGAGCCAGGTCTGCCTACGGCGGCCTTTCTCAATGGCAAGGTTATGCTCACTGAGTCTGTACATAGTCAAAGTTTTCCTAAAATTTGGGTCCGTCACAGTGGTCAGGTATTCTGCCACTGTGTACTCTCTGTTTAGGGCCAAATAGCATTCTAGTTTGCTCTGTTTTTTTGTTAATTCTTTCCAATGTGTCAAGTAATTATCTTTTTGTTTTCTCATGATTTGATTGGGTCTAATTGTGCTGCTGTCCTGGTGTGTTTGTGTTTGTGAACAGAGCCCCAGGACCAGCTTGCTTAGGGGACTCTTCTCCAGGTTCATCTCTCTGTAGGTGATGGCTTTGTTATGGAAGGTTTGGGAATCGCTTCCTTTTAGGTGGTTGTAGAATTTAACGGCTCTTTTCTGGATTTTGAAAATTAGTGGGTATCGGCCTAATTCTGCTCTGCATGCAGTATTTGGTGTTCTACGTTGTACACGGAGGATATTTTTGCAGAATTCTGCTGTTTGGTGTTTGTCCCATTTTGTGAAGTCTTGTTTGGTGAGTGGACCCCAGACCTCACAACCATAAAGGGCAATGTGCTCTGACTGATTCAAGTATTTTTAGCCAGATCCTAATTGGTATGTTGAATTTTATTTTCCTTTTGATGGCATAGAAGGCCCTTCTTGCCTTGTCTCTCAGATCGTTCACAGCTTTGTGGAAGTTACCTGTGGTGCTGATGTTTAGGCCGAGGTATGTATAGTTTTTTTGTGTGCTCTAGGGCAACAGTGTCTAGATGGAATTTGTATTTGTGGTCTTGGCGACTGGACCTTTTTTGGAACACCATTATTTTTGTCTTACTGAGATTTACTGTCAGGGCCCAGGTCTGACAGAATCTGTGCAGAAGATCTAGGTGCTGCTGTAGGCCCTCCTTGGTTGGGGACAGAAGCACCAGATCATCAGCAAACAGTAGACGTTTGACCTACAGATTCTAGTAGGGTGAGGCAGGGTGCTGCAGACTGTTCTAGTGCCCTCACCAATTCGTTGATATATATGTTGAAGAGGGTGGGGCTTAAGCTGCATCCCTGTCTCACCCCACGGCCCTGTGGGAAGAAATGTGTGTTTTTTGCTCATTGTAACCGCACAAATGTTGTTTGTGTAATGTTGTATGTTTTTCCCCCAACACCACTTTACATTAATTTGTATAGCAGACCCTCATGCCAAATTGAGTCAAAAGCTTTTTTGAAATCAAAAAAGTCTGTCGTATGGTAATTTGTTGAAAAGCCAATTTGATATTTGCTCAGTACATTGTTTTCGCTGAGGAAGTGTACAAATCTGCTGTTAATGATAATGCAGAGGATTTCCCCAAGGTTGCTGTTGATACATATCCCACGGTAGCTATTGGGGTCAAATTTGTCTCCACTTTTGTGGATTGGGGTGATCAGTCCTTGTTTCCAAATATTTGGTAAGATGCCAGAGTCGAGGAATGTTAAAGAGTTTAAGTATATCCAATTGGAATTTGTGGTCTGTATATTTTATAATTTCATTTAGGATACCATAAACCCAAAAAGTCCTGTCGTGTTGGAAGGTTTGTATTTTGTCCTGTAGTTCATTAAATGAAATTGTAGAATCCAGTGGGTTCTTGTAGTCTTTAATAGTTGATTCTAAGATTTGTATTTGGTCATGTATATGTTTTTGCTGTTTGTTATTTGATATAGGCTTAACATATTGGAGAAGTGATTTATCCATACATCTCCGTTTTGGATAGATAACTATTTGTGTTGTTTTAGTTTTTCCCCCAGAAGTGGTTAGAGTCTATGGATTCTTCAATTACATTGAGCTGATTTCTGACATGTTATTCCCCCTTTCCCTCCCTCTCTCTGCCTTCCTCCCTCCATCTCTCTCTCAACATATCCCCCTTTTCCCTCCCTCCCTCTCTCTTAACATTTCCCCCATTTCCGTCTCCCTCTCTCTCTGCCTTCCTCCCTCCATCTCTCCCTCTCTCTCTGCCTTCCTCTCTCTGTCTTCCTCCCTCCATCTCTCCCCCCTCTCTGTCTTCCTCCCTCCATCTCTCCCTCTCTCTCTGCCTTCCTCCCTCCATCTCTCGCTCTCTCTCTGCCTTCCTCCCTCCATCTCTCGCTCTCTCTCTGCCTTCCTCCCTCCATCTCTTGCTCTCTCTCTGCCTTCCTCCCTCCATCTCTCCCTCTCTCTCTGCCTTCCTCCCTCCATCTCTCCCTCTCTCTCTGCCTTCCTCCCTCCATCTCTCTCTCTCAACATATCCCCCTTTTCCCTCCCTCTCAGCCCCGGTAGGGAGTGATTTCGGTGCCAACAGAAATTGTTTTTTGTATTAGGATATTGATTTGAATGTAACATTTTTGAATTTGTAATGCACACATATAATCATTGAATTCATACATTGAACTTGTATTTCATGATTTCAAATTGAATTGGATGAATAGTACATTAAGTTAAAACGTAAAATGTACATTTTAATTGAATATTCAAATTCAATGTTTTATACATAGTTTCAGTATGGTAGATATTACATTCATGGTTTTGTAAACTTGTAACACAGACAATCATTTACATTTTTATCATAGTTTTAGAAGTTTTATATATAAAACTAACTTCAAATTCGGTTTTCAAAACCAGAGACAACATCCTGGTACTTTGCCAGCCAGGAAATGTAGAGGAGAACAGGAAATGTAGAGGAGAACAGGAAATGTAGAGGAGAACAGGAAATGTAGAGGAGAACAGGAAATGTAGAGGAGAACAGGAAATGTAGAGGAGAACAGGAAATGTAGAGGAGAACAGGAAATGTAGAGGAGAACCGAGAGAATCAAACTCAGTCTATGGTAAACAGAAGCTTTTGTTTCTGAAGCCAATGTGGCGTTTATTTTTCTTCCAATGAATTTGGCTCTAGTGTGTGTGAACCGTTTTGAACTTTAAATATGAGAACTGAATCGAAATGCATTAGAAGTTTTATATATAAAACTTTAATAAAAAATGTAAATTCTTATTTTGAATGCATCTGAGAAGGTCAATAGATGAAACGTTGATAAACTTAAAATGATAGTTTGTACACTAAGATACACAGACAATGAATGCAATATCTACCTTATTGAAACTGAATGTATAAATATTTCAATTAACTTCTTGCGTCGAGCCATCCCGGATCCGGTATCGTGACTACAGCCTCAAGCTCATTACCATAACGCAACGTTAACTATTCATGAAAATCGCAAATTAAATGAAATGAATCTATTTGCTCTCAAGCTTAGCCTTTTGTTAACAACACTGTCATCTCAGATTTTCAAAATATGCTTCTCAACCATTGCAAAACAAGCATTTGTGTAACAGTATTGATTGCTAGCGTAGCATTTAGCGTAGCATTTAGCGTTAGCATTCAGCATGCAACATTTTCCACAAAAACCAGAAAAGCATTCAAATAAAATCATTTACCTTTGAAGAACTTCAGATGTTTTCAATTAGGAGACTCTCAGTTAGATAGCAAATGTTCCGTTTTTACAAAAAATATTATTTGTGTTGACAAATCGGTCCGTTTTCTGCGTCACGTTTAGCTACGAAAAAAAACCTGTATCCAGGATTGTGTAAATCTATCCGCAAGCTCATTAGCATAACACAACGTTAACTATTCATGAAAATCGCAAATGAAATGAAATGAATCTATTTGCTCTCAAGCTTATTAGCCTTTTGTTAACAACACTGTCATCTCAGATTTTCAAAATATGCTTTTGAACCATAGCTAAACAAGCATTTGTGTAACAGTATTGGTAGCCTAGCGTAGTATTATGCCTCTCTTTCACCATGCAACATTTTCCACAAAAACCAGAAAATAATTAAAATAAAATCATTTACCTTTGAAGAACTTCAGATGTTTTCAATGAGGAGACTCTGTTAGATAGCAAATGTTCAGTTTTTACAGAAAATATTATTTGTGTCGACTAATCGCTCCGTTTTGTTCATCACGTTTGGGTAAGGAAAAAAATAAAAATAATATTAAGTCATTAAAACGCGAAATTTTCCAAATTAACTCCATAAAATCGACAGAAACATGGCAAACCGATGTTTAGAATCAATCCTCAAGGTGTTTTTCACATATCTATCGACGATAAAATCCATCATGGCAGTTTACTTTCTCTTCTGAAGAAATGGAACGCGCATGGACCTACAGATTACGCAATAATTTCGAAACAGGACACCGGGCGGGACACCAGGTAAATGTAGTCTCTTATGGTCAATCTTCCAATGATATGCCTACAAACACGTCACAATGCTGCAAACACCTTGGGGAATAGACAGAAAGCGCAGGCTCATTCCTGGCGCATTCACAGCCATATAAGGAGACATTGGAACACAGTGCCTTCAGAATCTGGGTCATTTCCTGTATGAAACTTCATCTTGGTTTCGCCTGTAGCATTAGTTCTGGGGCACTCACAGATAATATCTTTGCAGTTTTGGAAACGTCAGAGTTTTGTCTTTCCAAGGCTGTCAATTCCATGCATAGTCGAGCATCTTTTCGTGACAAAATATCTTGTTTAAAACGGGAATGTTTTTTATCCCAAAATTAAAAGAGCGCCTTCTCGAAGAGGTTAAGTATTCAATGAAATCGAAATAGTTTTTTAAAACTGAATGTAATATTCATTAAATAAAATTTCAAGTCATGAAATACAAGTTCAAATTATGAATTCAATGATTAAATTTTGCATTACAAATGCAAAAATATTAAATTCATATCCAATATCGTAATACAAATGTACAATTATGGAATTCAAATACAATTTCTGTTGGCATTGAAATCACTCCATCCTCCCTCTCTCTTCTCATGTCTGGCTGTCCAGGGTACTTAGATGTGGGGTTTTATCTCCGGGGTACTTAGTGTTGGGGTTATCTACAGAGTAGGTAGCCTAGTGGTTAGAGTAGGTAGCCTAGTGGTTAGAGTAGGTAGCCTAGTGGTTAGAGCAGGTAGCCTAGTGGTTAGAGTAGGTAGCCTAGTGGTTAGAGGCAGGTAGCCTAGTGGTTAGAGGCAGGTAGCCTAGTGGTTAGAGGCAGGTAGCCTAGTGGTTAGAGGCAGGTAGCCTAGTGGTTAGAGGCAGGTAGCCTAGTGGTTAGAGTAGGTAGCCTAGTGGTTAGAGGCAGGTAGCCTAGTGGTTAGAGCAGGTAGCCTAGTGGTTAGAGCAGGTAGCCTAGTGGTTAGAGTAGGTAGCCTAGTGGTTAGAGGCAGGTAGCCTAGTGGTTAGAGTGTTGGACTAGTAACCCGAAAGGTTGCGTGATCGAATCCCCGAGCTGACAAGGTAAAAATCTGTTGTTCTGCCCCTGAACGAGGCAGTTAACCCACTGTTCCTAGGCCGTCATTGTAAATAGGAAGTTGTTCTTTTAACTGACTTGCCTAGTTAAATAAACAAAATATCCAGGGTACTTGGTGTAATCTCCCGGGTACTTGGTGTAATCTCCCGGGTAATTGGTGTTATCTCCCAGGGTACATGGTGTTATCTCTCGGGTACTTGGTGTTATCTCTCGGGTACTTGGTGTTATCTCCCGGGTACTTGGTGGTATCTCCCGGGTACTTGGTGTTATCTCCCGGGTACTTGGTGTTATCTCCCGGGTACTTGGTGTTATCTCCCGGGTACTTGGTGGTATCTCCCGGGTACTTGGTGGTATCTCCCGGGTACTTGGTGTTATCTCCCGGGCACTTGGTGTTATCTCCCAGGTACTTGGTGTTATCTCCCGGGTACTTGGTGTATATCTCCCGGGTACTTGGTGTTATCTCCCAGGGTACTTGGTGTTATCTCCCAGGGTACTTGGTGGTATCTCCCGGGTACTTGGTGGTATCTCCCGGGTACTTGGTGTTATCTCCCGGGTACTTGGTGTTATCTCCCAGGGTACTTGGTGTTATCTCCCCGGTACTTGGTGTTATCTCCTGGGTACTTGGTGTTATCTCCCAGGGTACTTGGTGGTATCTCCCGGGTACTTGGTGGTATCTCCCGGGTACTTGGTGGTATCTCCCAGGGTACTTGGTGTTATCTCCCCGGTACTTGGTGTTATCTCCCCGGTACTTGGTGTTATCTCCCAGGGGACTTGGTGTTATCTCCCAGGGTACTTGGTGTTATCTCCCAGGTACTTGGTGGTATCTCCCGGGTACTTGGTGTTATCTCCCGGGTACTTGGTGTTATCTCCCGGGAACTTGGTGTTAGGGTCTGTTTGTCTTGCCTTGTGTTACTATAAACCCATTAGTTGAAGACTGGGGCTGCATCCCGGGTACTTGGTGTTATCTCCTGGGTACTTGGTGTTATCTCCCGGGTACATGGTGTTATCTCTCAGGAACTTGGTGTTATCTCCCGGGTACTTGTTAGGGTGTTAGGGTCTGTTTGTCTTGCCTTGTGTTACTATAAACTCATTAGTTGAAGACTGGGGCTGCAACCCAAATGGCTCCCTATTCTGTTTATAGTCCTGAACCCTCTGAACATGTAGCTATCCACGTGCCTTTCTGTCGCTGTTCTTACTCACACACACACACACACACACACACTCTCACACACACACACACACACTCTCACACACACACACACACACACACACACACTGATCTTTGCGTGGTCACTGTGTGGCATGTACACCCAAGGAGGAAGTGAGTGTGTTGGATGATAATGTGACGGTTGCCGCTCGCTCGCTCTCTCTCTCCATCTCGTTCTCTCTCGCTTTCCCTCTCTCTCTCCATCTCGTTCTCTCTCGCTTTCCCTCTCTCTCTCCATCTCGTTCTCTCTCGCTTTCCCTCTCTCTCTCCATCTCGTTCTCTCTCGCTTTCCCTCTCTCTCTCTCCATCTCGTTCTCTCTCGCTTTCCCTCTCTCTCTCCATCTCGTTCTCTCTCGCTTTCCCTCTCTCTCTCTCTCTCTCCCCATCTCGTTCTCTCTCGATTTCCCTCTCTCTCTGTCTCCATCTCGTTCTCTTTCGCTTTCCCTCTCTCTCCATCTCGTTCTCTCTCGCTTTCCCTCTCTCTCTCCATCTCGTTCTCTCTCGCTTTCCCTCTCTCTCTCCATCTCGTTCTCTCTCGCTTTCCCTCTCTCTCTCCATCTCGTTCTCTCTCGCTTTCCCTCTCTCTCTCCATCTCGTTCTCTCTCGCTTTCCCTCTCTCTCTCCATCTCGTTCTCTCTCGCTTTCCCTCTCTCTCTCCATCTCGTTTTCTCTCGCTTTCCCTCTCTCTCTCCATCTCGTTCTCTCTCGCTTTCCCTCTCTCTCTCCATCTCGTTCTCTCTCGCTTTCCCTCTCTCTCTCCATCTCGTTCTCTCTCGCTTTCCCTCTCTCTCTCTCTCTCTCTCTCTCTCTCCATCTCGTTCTCTCTCGCTTTCTCTCTCTCGCTTTCCCTCTCTCTCTCTCTCTCTCTCCATCTCGTTCTCTCTCGCTTTCCCTCTCTCTCTCTCTCCATCTCGTTCTCTTTCGCTTTCCCTCTCTCTCCATCTCGTTCTCTCTCGCTTTCCCTCTCTCTCTGTCTCCATCTCGTTCTCTTTCGCTTTCCCTCTCTCTCCATCTCGTTCTCTTTCGCTTTCCCTCTCTCTCCATCTCGTTCTCTCTCGCTTTCCCTCTCTCTCTCCATCTCGTTCTCTCTCGCTTTCCCTCTCTCTCTCTCTCTCTCTCTCTCTCTCTCTCTCTCTCTCTCTCTCTCCATCTCGTTCTCTATCGCTTTCCCTCTCTCTCTGTCTCTGTGTGTGTTCTTACTCACAGATACAGTTTTCTCGCCTTACTCCTCTCTCCTTACTCACAAATACATATATACAGCGTTCTCTCTCTGTGTTCTTATAAAAATATATATATATATTTATACAGCGTTCTCTCTGTGTTCTTACTCATATATATACAGCTTTCTCTCTCTGTGTTCTTACTCATATATATCTATATACAGCTTTCTCTCTCTGTGTTCTTACTCATATATATCTATATACAGCTTTCTCTCTCTGTGTTCTTACTCATATATATATATATATATATACAGCTTTCTCTCTGTGTTCTTACTCATATATATCTATATACAGCTTTCTCTCGCTGTGTTCTTACTCATATATATATATATATATATATATACAGCTTTCTCTCTCTGTGTTCTTACATATATATATATATATATACAGACAGACAGACAGACAGACAGACAGCATTCTCTCTCTGTGTTCTTACTCATATATATATATATATATAGACAGACAGACAGACAGACAGCGTTCTCTCTCTGTGTTCTTACTCATATATATATATATATATATAGACAGCGTTCTCTCTCTGTGTTCTTACTCATATATATATATATATATATATATATATATATATATAGACAGCGTTCTCTCTGTATTCTTACTCATATATATATATAGACAGCGTTCTCTCTCTGTGTTCTTACTCATATATATATATATATATATATATATATATATATATAGACAGCGTTCTCTCTGTATTCTTACTCATATATATATATAGACAGCGTTCTCTCTGTGTTCTTACTCATATATATACATAGACAGCGTTCTCTTCCTCCGTACAGTGAAACTGTTGCATCAAGCAGATCAGGGAAACAGTGTCCAGCCCATTGGACGCTTCCCCAAACTTTTGTCTGTGAACTGCTGAACGCTGTAGCGAAATGAAACCGCATGCTTCTCTTTATCTAGTGTGTGTGTGTGGGGGGGGGCTGTGTGTGTCTGTGTGTGTGTGTGTGTGTGTGTGTGTGTGTGTGTGTGTGGGGGGAGCTGTGTGTGTCTGTGTGTGTGTACGTTTCTGTGTGTGTGTGGGGGGCTGTGTGTCTGTGTGTGTGTGTGTGTGTGTGTGTGTGTGTGTGTGTACGTTTCTGTGTGTGTGTGTGTGTGTACGTTTCTGTGTGTGTGTGTGTGTGTGTGTGTGTGTGTGTGTGTGTGTACGTTTCTGTGTGTGTGTGTACGTTTCTGTGTGTGTGTGTGTCGTCCCCCCTGGCAAACAAGTGAAATTCCAGCCCTAAACCAGTTAGATTGGAAGGAACGCATGGAGAAAGAAGAGGGGAACGACGAAGGGAGGGAGGGAGGAAGTGACGGACTGAAAGAGAGAGGTCAACAAAGCAGTCCTGTGTTGGCTTGGTACAGCATGACACTGAGCCACATTGAGAGGGAGAGAAAGAGAGGGATTTTGAAATTAAACGAGAAAAGGCTTGGTCACATTAGCTCTGTCGCCATCTCTCTTCTTTCCCTCTTTCTGTCCCGTCTTCATTTCTTCCTTTCTCAGAGCTTATAGACATCTAACTCCCTCCCTCCCTCTCTCCCTCTCTCCCTCCAGATCTGAGAATGTCACTGAGAGGGAGAGAGAGGGAGGGAGAGACCAAGATTGAGAGCGAGGGAAAATGGGGATTTGTAGTGTAAATGAAAGAGGGAGGAAAACAGGGAGGGAGAACCACTCTCCCTCCCTCCCTCCCTCCATCCCTCCCTCCCTCCCTCCCTCCCTCCCTCCCTCCCTCCTCCCTCTCTCTCCCTCCCTCCAGATCTGAGAATGTCACTGAGAGGGAGAGAGAGGGAGGGAGAGACCAAGATTGAGAGCGAGGGAAAACGGGGATTTGTAGTGTAAATGAAAGAGGGAGGAAAACAGGGAGGGAGAACCACTCTCCCTCCCTCCCCTCCATCACCCAGTCAGTGGATGGCAACTATCCAGATATCAGTTGTAGACTCAGATCTGGGATCAGTTTAGTACTAACTTCATCCATGCGTTACTGTAGCAGGAAAGCATCAAAACTGTCCCTAGATCAGCCTTGTCTAAAACACTGTTAATATATTACTTTGAACAGGGAATAGGGTGCCATTTAGGACAACCAGGCAGGTGTGTGTGTGTGTGTGTGTGTGTGTGTGTGTGTGGTGTGTGTGTGTGTGTGTGTGTGTGTGTGTTAAAGGTAAACTGTTTGCATCTAGCGCTGGAGAGGTGGGCAGCAGTAACTTACCCTATCAGTTTCCCTAGTCATGTGATGTGACATTTAGTAGCTCCACTGATTGGACTATATTTATCTCTGACGGAGAGACCTGGTTACCAGAGGAACACACACCCCGGTGTGAGAGGAAAGGTGTGGTCCCTTCACTGTTTTTATTACTCCTGATCTTTGTTTTATTAGAAGGGGGAAGGAACGAGGGCGGAGAAGGGAGGAGAGAGCAGACAAGGGGTTGAACTTTATAGACTTTTTTTTTAACAATCTGTGATTTGAAATGTAACAGACCCAGGTAACAGGAGGACATGCTTGACCTTAAAAAAACAGTCTTTATTATCATGTTGGTGGGGTGGGACTCTTCTGTTAGAGATAATCATGTTGGTGGGGTGGGACTCTTCTGTTAGAGAGAATCATGTTGGTGGGGTGGGACTCTTCTGTTAGAGAGAATCATGTTGGTGGGGTGGGACTCTTCTGTTAGAGAGAATCATGTTGGTGGGGTGGGACTCTTCTGTTAGAGAGAATCACGTTGGTGGGGTGGGACTCTTCTGTTAGAGAGAATCATGTTGGTGGGGTGGGACTCTTCTGTTAGAGAGAATCATGTTGGTGGGGTGGGACTCTTCTGTTAGAGAGAATCATGTTGGTGGGGTGGGACTCTTCTGTTAGAGAGAATCATGTTGGTGGGGTGGGACTCTTCTGTTAGAGAGAATCACGTTGGTGGGGTGGGACTCTTCTGTTAGAGAGAATCATGTTGGTGGGTGGGACTCTTCTGTTAGAGAGAATCATGTTGGTGGGGTGGGACTCTTCTGTTAGAGAGAATCATGTTGGTGGGGTGGGACTCTTCTGTTAGAGAGAATCACATTGGTGGGGTGGGACTCTTCTGTTAGAGAGAATCATGTTGGTGGGGTGGGACTCTTCTGTTAGAGAGAATCATGTTGGTGGGGTGGGACTCTTCTGTTAGAGAGAATCATGTTGGTGGGGTGGGACTCTTCTGTTAGAGAGAATCACGTTGGTGGGGTGGGACTCTTCTGTTAGAGAGAATCATGTTGGTGGGGTGGGACTCTTCTGTTAGAGAGAATCACGTTGGTGGGGTAGGTAGGACTCATCTGTTAGAGAGAATCACGTTGGTGGGGTAAGACACTAGTCTTGTTGACACCAGCCCCTCTACATCCTTGACTTGAGATTCTGAAATGTCTTCTTTGATGTGTCGGCATGAGGCGACCATAAGGAAGGGGCCCATAGACTTCAAGGCAGCACCCTACTTCCTAACCTACTTCGGTTGAATATCCATGTTTCAAATTGAACGAATCATGGATAGAACTGCCCTTCCGGTTCCAGACAGACTTTCAGGGATACTCGAGCACACACAGTAGCTAGCCAGCGAGCTAGCCAGCTAGCTAGCTAGCACAAACCTTTGGAGTTCGCACATTGTTTGCCACTAACGTCACGAATAGGGCGCATAAATCATCACACACACTTTGAAAACGTTATAACAACCCATCTACACCAAAAGAAGTGACATTAGACAAACTGTTAAATGTCACAATCTTGTGACTTGCAAGTAGCAACTAATGTTAGCTTGCTAGCATAGCTAACGTTGGGCTAGCATTGGTTAGCTCATAGAAAGCAATCCAGCTAATAACTTGAGCTTGCTTGTTATAAACTTGAAGTTGACTAGCTAATCAAATGCATGTTTTAGTTAAACATTTCCTTACCCTACTGAAGTTATTCATTTGCCGCCTTGCATGTCCTCTGTTTACATATTAGGGCAATGATGTGAATCACCCATGCATTCTAGCTAGCCAGCTTCTACTGCACTACCCATGCATTCTAGCTAGCCAGCCTCTACTGCACTACCCATGCATTCTAGCCAGCTTCTACTGCACTACCCATGCATTCTAGCCAGCTTCTACTGCACTACCCATGCATTCTAGCTAGCCAGCTTCTACTGTACTACCCATGCATTCTAGCTAGCCAGCTTCTACTGTACTACCCATGCATTCTAGCTAGCCAGCTTCTACTGTACTAGCCATGCATTCTAGCCAGCTTCTACTGCACTACCCATGCATTCTAGCCAGCTTCTACTGTACTACCCATGCATTCTAGCCAGCTTCTACTGCACTACCCATGCATTCTAGCCAGCTTCTACTGCACTACCCATGCATTCTAGCTAGCCAGCCTCTACTGCACTACCCATGCATTCTAGCTAGCCAGCTTCTACTGCACTACCCATGCATTCTAGCTAGCCAGCCTCTACTGCACTACCCATGCATTCTAGCTAGCCAGCCTCTACTGCACTACCCATGCATTCTAGCTAGCCAGCTTCTACTGCACTACCCATGCATTCTAGCTAGCCAGCCTCTACTGTACTAGCCATGCATTCTAGCCAGCTTCTACTGCACTACCCATGCATTCTAGCCAGCTTCTACTGTACTACCCATGCATTCTAGCCAGCTTCTACTGCACTACCCATGCATTCTAGCCAGCTTCTACTGCACTACCCATGCATTCTAGCTAGCCAGCTTCTACTGCACTACCCATGCATTCTAGCTAGCCAGCTTCTACTGCACTACCCATGCATTCTAGCTAGCCAGCCTCTACTGCACTACCCATGCATTCTAGCTAGCCAGCTTCTACTGCACTACCCATGCATTCTAGCTAGCCAGCCTCTACTGCACTACCCATGCATTCTAGCTAGCCAGCCTCTACTGCACTACCCATGCATTCTAGCCAGCTTCTACTGCACTACCCATGCATTCTAGCCAGCTTCTACTGTACTAGCCATGCATTCTAGCCAGCTTCTACTGCACTACCCATGCATTCTAGCCAGCTTCTACTGCACTACCCATGCATTCTAGCTAGCCAGCTTCTACTGCACTACCCACGCATTCTAGCCAGCTTCTACTGTACTACCCATGCATTCTAGCTAGCCAGCTTCTACTGCACTACCCATGCATTCTAGCTAGCCAGCTTCTACTGCACTACCCATGCATTCTAGCTAGCCAGCTTCTACTGTACTACCCATGCATTCTAGCCAGCTTCTACTGCACTACCCATGCATTCTAGCCAGCTTCTACTGTACTACCCATGCATTCTAGCTAGCCAGCTTCTACTGTACTAGCCATGCATTCTAGCCAGCTTATACTGCACTACCCATGCATTCTAGCCAGCTTCTACTGTACTACCCATGCATTCTAGCCAGCTTCTACTGTACTACCCATGCATTCTAGCCAGCTTCTACTGCACTACCCATGCATTCTAGCTAGCCAGCTTCTACTGTACTACCCATGCATTCTAGCTAGCCAGCTTCTACTGTACTACCCATGCATTCTAGCTAGCCAGCTTCTACTGTACTAGCCATGCATTCTAGCCAGCTTCTACTGCACCACCCATGCATTCTAGCCAGCTTCTACTGTACTACCCATGCATTCTAGCCAGCTTCTACTGCACTACCCATGCATTCTAGCTAGCCAGCTTCTACTGTACTACCCATGCATTCTAGCTAGCCAGCTTCTACTGTACTACCCACGCATTCTAGCCAGCTTCTACTGTACTACCCATGCATTCTAGCCAGCTTCTACTGTACTACCCATGCATTCTAGCTAGCCAGCTTCTACTGCACTACCCTTGTTCACTTTTGGCAAGTTTTTCTCCCTGCCCCCTACCTTTTGGCAATACACGAAGTACCCTAAACATACACGAAGTACCCTAAACATTAACAGATCGTAGCCCAAAGAGATCAGGCTACAGCAAGTATGACCAACCAAACCAAGCCTACAGATTTACAACACACAGAGCCGTGTGCAACCTCAACTTTATTTGACATGATGAAATAATACACGAGGCAAACATGGAAAGACTGAAGAGTGAAGGTGTAGACTCTGTGAAGGCGTAGACTCTGTGAAGGCGTAGACTCTGTGAAGGTGTCGTGTGAAGGTGTAGACTCTGTGAAGGTGTCGTGTGAAGGCGTAGATTCAGTGAAGGTGTCGTGTGAAGGTTTGTAAGACTCCGTGAAGGCATCGACTCTGTGAAGGCGTCTTTCATGCCTCTCTGTTGTTCAGCCTCAGAAATGTATTACTGTGATTCTGGATAGCTGAACACCTGTAAGTAGTGAAGGACATTTAGATGTCTGTGGGACAGTTTTCCAACCATAACATTGCAAAACACTTACAGTGAGTTTTTCCAACTTGAGACCCTAGAGAGGATGAATGATCTATCGAACTACAGCAACCTTGTACCTGTTCATACATATTTGTATTACAATTTTTTTTTTAATTTAAACTTTATTTAACTAGGCAAGTCTTGTTCATGTGTATTTAAGACTAAAATGGAAGGGCCTGGTTCTCTGAGCTTTTCCGTTGTCAACCACAACACCCTCTCGCAGGTACTGAATTCTTCATCGTCTCTGCGTCTTAAAGCAGGGGAAGTGGAGAGAAAAAAAGAGAGGGGGCGTTAAAATGTACAGGCCGTGCTGGGGGTCATCGCCTCGGACACCTACATGGCCTTCTGATGCTAGTTAGCCTCCACTGGATAATTTCCCCGAAATCTGGACAGTTGTTGCTCAGTATGCGATATTTGACTAGAATGGCGTTGTAAACAACAGCCAACTTTTCCGGGACATCGACATGTCTTCTATCGTCAGAAAGCTTACATGTTTGTTCATCTAACTGCAGTGTCTGATTTTACAGTAGCTATTACAGCGGGACAAAATACCATGCTATTGTTTGGGGATAGCGCACAACAACAAAACACTTTTTAATCAAGGCGATTTGGTTTAATACATTCACCTCCAAGCTTACTCAGTGTTTCTACGTCTGTATTGCTGTTTCTACATCTGTATTGCTGTTTCTACATCTGTATTGCTGTTTCTACATCTGTATTGCTGTTTCTACGTCTGTATTGCTGTTTCTACATCTGTATTGCTGTTTCTACATCTGTATTGCTGTTTCTACATCTGTATTGCTGTTTCTACGTCTGTATTGCTGTTTCTACGTCTGTATTGCTGTTTCTACGTCTGTATTGCTGTTTCTACGTCTATTGCTGTTTCTACGTCTGTATTGCTGTTTCTACGTCTGTATGGCTGTTTCTACGTCTGTATTGCTGTTTCTACGTCTGTATTGCTGTTTCTACGTCTGTACGGCTGTTTCTACGTCTGTATTGCTGTTTCTACGTCTGTATTGCTGTTTCTACATCTGTATTGCTGTTTCTACATCTGTATGGCTGTTTCTACATCTGTATTGCTTGCTGTTTCTACGTCTGTATTGCTGTTTCTACGTCTGTATTGCTGTTTCTACATCTGTATTGCTGTTTCTACATTTACATTTACATTTAAGGCATTTAGCAGCTGTTTCTACATCTGTATTGCTTGCTGTTTCTACATCTGTATTGCTGTTTCTACATCTGTATTGCTGCTTCTACATCTGTATTGCTGTTTCTACGTCTGTATTGCTGTTTCTACGTCTGTATTGCTGTTTCTACGTCTGTATTGCTGCTTCTACATCTGTATTGCTGTTTCTACATCTGTATTGCTGTTTCTACATCTGTATTGCTGTTTCTACATCTGTATTGCTGCTTCTACATCTGTATTGCTGTTTCTACGTCTGTATTGCTGTTTCTACGTCTGTATTGCTGTTTCTACGTCTGTATTGCTGTTTCTACGTCTGTATTGCTGCTTCTACATCTGTATTGCTGTTTCTACGTCTGTATTGCTGTTTCTACATCTGTATTGCTGTTTCTACGTCTGTATTGCTGTTTCTACGTCTGTATTGCTGTTTCTACATCTGTATTGCTGTTTCTACATCTGTATTGCTGTTTCTACGTCTGACGTCTGTATTGCTGTTTCTACGTCTGTATTGCTGCTTCTACATCTGTATTGCTGTTTCTACGTCTGTATTGCTGTTTCTACATCTGTATTGCTGTTTCTACATCTGTATTGCTGTTTCTACATCTGTATTGCTGTTTCTACATCTGTATTGCTGTTTCTACGTCTGTATTGCTGTTTCTACATCTGTATTGCTGTTTCTACATCTGTATTGCTGTTTCTACATCTGTATTGCTGTTTCTACATCTGTATTGCTGTTTCTACATCTGTATTGCTGTTTCTACGTCTGTATTGCTGTTTCTACATCTGTATTGCTGTTTCTACATCTGTATTGCTGTTTCTACATCTGTATTGCTGTTTCTACATCTGTATTGCTGTTTCTACATCTGTATTGCTGTTTCTACGTCTGTATTGCTGCTTCTACGTCTGTATTGCTGTTTCTACGTCTGTATTGCTGTTTCTACGTCTGTATTGCTGTTTCTACGTCTGTATTGCTGTTTCTACGTCTGTATTGCTTGCTGTTTCTACGTCTGTATTGCTTGCTGTTTCTACGTCTGTATTGCTTGCTGTTTCTACGTCTGTATTGCTGTTTCTACGTCTGTATTGCTGTTTCTACGTCTGTATTGCTTGCTGTTTCTACGTCTGTATTGCTTGCTGTTTCTACGTCTGTATTGCTTGCTGTTTCTACGTCTGTATTGCTGTTTCTACGTCTGTATTGCTTGCTGTTTCTACGTCTGTATTGCTTGCTGTTTCTACGTCTGTATTGCTTGCTGTTTCTACGTCTGTATTGCTGTTTCTACGTCTGTATTGCTGTTTCTACGTCTGTATTGCTGTTTCTACGTCTGTATTGCTGTTTCTACGTCTGTATTGCTGTTTCTACGTCTGTATTGCTGTTTCTACGTCTGTATTGCTGTTTCTACGTCTGTATTGCTGTTTCTACGTCTGACGTCTGTATTGCTGTTTCTACGTCTGTATTGCTGTTTCTACGTCTGTATTGCTGTTTCTACGTCTGTATTGCTTGCTGTTTCTACGTCTGTATTGCTTGCTGTTTCTACGTCTGTATTGCTGTTTCTACGTCTGTATTGCTGTTTCTACGTCTGTATTGCTGTTTCTACGTCTGACGTCTGTATTGCTGTTTCTACGTCTGTATTGCTGTTTCTACGTCTGTATTGCTTGCTGTTTCTACGTTTGTATTGCTTGCTGTTTCTACGTCTGTATTGCTTGCTGTTTCTACGTCTGTATTGCTTGCTGTTTCTACGTCTGTATTGCTGTTTCTACGTCTGTATTGCTGTTTCTACGTCTGACGTCTGTATTGCTGTTTCTACGTCTGTATTGCTGTTTCTACGTCTGTATTGCTTGCTGTTTCTACGTTTGTATTGCTTGCTGTTTCTACGTCTGTATTGCTTGCTGTTTCTACGTCTGTATTGCTTGCTGTTTCTACGTCTGTATTGCTTGCTGTTTCTACGTCTGTATTGCTTGCTGTTTCTACGTCTGTATTGCTGTTTCTACGTCTGTATTGCTTGCTGTTTCTACGTCTGTATTGCTTGCTGTTTCTACGTCTGTATTGCTTGCTGTTTCTACGTCTGTATTGCTGTTTCTACGTCTGTATTGCTGTTTCTACATCTGTATTGCTGTTTCTACATCTGTATTGCTGTTTCTACATCTGTTATTGCCGTTTCTACATCTGTATTGCTGTTTCTACGTCTGTATTGCTGTTTCTACGTCTGTATTGCTGTTTCTACGTCTGTATTGCTGTTTCTACGTCTGTATTGCCGTTTCTACGTCTGTATTGCCGTTTCTACGTCTGTATTGCCGTTTCTACATCTGTATTGCCGTTTCTACATCTGTTATTGCCGTTTCTACATCTGTATTGCTGTTTCTACATCTGTATTGCTTGCTGTTTCTACATCTTTATTGCTTGCTGTTTCTACATCTGTATTGCTGTTTCTACGTCTGTATTGCTGTTTCTACGTCTGTATTGCTTGCTGTTTCTACATCTGTATTGCTGTTTCTACGTCTGTATTGCTGTTTCTACATCTGTATTGCTGTTTCTACGTCTGTATTGCTGTTTCTACGTCTGTATTGCTTGCTGTTTCTACGTCTGTATTGCTTGCTGTTTCTACGTCTGTATTGCTTGCTGTTTCTACGTCTGTATTGCTGTTTCCATCTGTATTGCTGTTTCTACGTCTGTATTGCTGTTTCTACGTCTGTATTGCTGTTTCTACATCTGTATTGCTGTTTCTACGTCTGTATTGCTGTTTCTACATCTGTATTGCTGTTTCTACGTCTGTATTGCTGTTTCTACGTCTGTATTGCTGTTTCTACATCTGTATTGCTGTTTCTACATCTGTATTGCTGTTTCTACATCTGTATTGCTGTTTCTACGTCTGTATTGCTGTTTCTACATCTGTATTGCTGTTTCTACGTCTGTATTGCTGTATTGCTGTTTCTACGTCTGTATTGCTGCTTCTACATCTGTATTGCTGTTTCTACGTCTGTATTGCTGTTTCTACATCTGTATTGCTGTTTCTACATCTGTATTGCTGTTTCTACATCTGTATTGCTGTTTCTACATCTGTATTGCTGTTTCTACGTCTGTATTGCTGTTTCTACATCTGTATTGCTGTTTCTACATCTGTATTGCTGTTTCTACATCTGTATTGCTGTTTCTACATCTGTATTGCTGTTTCTACATCTGTATTGCTGTTTCTACGTCTGTATTGCTGTTTCTACGTCTGTATTGCTGCTTCTACATCTGTATTGCTGTTTCTACGTCTGTATTGCTTGCTGTTTCTACGTCTGTATTGCTTGCTGTTTCTACGTCTGTATTGCTTGCTGTTTCTACGTCTGTATTGCTTGCTGTTTCTACGTCTGTATTGCTGTTTCTACGTCTGTATTGCTGTTTCTACGTCTGTATTGCTGTTTCTACGTCTGTATTGCTTGCTGTTTCTACGTCTGTATTGCTTGCTGTTTCTACGTCTGTATTGCTTGCTGTTTCTACGTCTGTATTGCTTGCTGTTTCTACGTCTGTATTGCTGTTTCTACGTCTGTATTGCTGTTTCTACGTCTGTATTGCTTGCTGTTTCTACGTCTGTATTGCTTGCTGTTTCTACGTCTGTATTGCTGTTTCTACGTCTGTATTGCTGTTTCTACGTCTGTATTGCTGTTTCTACGTCTGTATTGCTGTTTCTACGTCTGTATTGCTGTTTCTACGTCTGTATTGCTGTTTCTACGTCTGTATTGCTGTTTCTACGTCTGTATTGCTGTTTCTACGTCTGACGTCTGTATTGCTGTTTCTACGTCTGTATTGCTGTTTCTACGTCTGTATTGCTTGCTGTTTCTACGTCTGTATTGCTGTTTCTACGTCTGTATTGCTGTTTCTACGTCTGTATTGCTGTTTCTACGTCTGTATTGCTGTTTCTACGTCTGTATTGCTGTTTCTACGTCTGACGTCTGTATTGCTGTTTCTACGTCTGTATTGCTGTTTCTACGTCTGTATTGCTTGCTGTTTCTACGTTTGTATTGCTTGCTGTTTCTACGTCTGTATTGCTTGCTGTTTCTACGTCTGTATTGCTTGCTGTTTCTACGTCTGTATTGCTGTTTCTACGTCTGTATTGCTGTTTCTACGTCTGACGTCTGTATTGCTGTTTCTACGTCTGTATTGCTGTTTCTACGTCTGTATTGCTTGCTGTTTCTACGTTTGTATTGCTTGCTGTTTCTACGTCTGTATTGCTTGCTGTTTCTACGTCTGTATTGCTTGCTGTTTCTACGTCTGTATTGCTTGCTGTTTCTACGTCTGTATTGCTTGCTGTTTCTACGTCTGTATTGCTGTTTCTACGTCTGTATTGCTTGCTGTTTCTACGTCTGTATTGCTTGCTGTTTCTACGTCTGTATTGCTTGCTGTTTCTACGTCTGTATTGCTGTTTCTACGTCTGTATTGCTGTTTCTACATCTGTATTGCTGTTGCTACATCTGTATTGCTGTTTCTACATCTGTTATTGCCGTTTCTACATCTGTATTGCTGTTTCTACGTCTGTATTGCTGTTTCTACGTCTGTATTGCTGTTTCTACGTCTGTATTGCTGTTTCTACGTCTGTATTGCCGTTTCTACGTCTGTATTGCCGTTTCTACGTCTGTATTGCCGTTTCTACGTCTGTATTGCCGTTTCTACGTCTGTATTGCCGTTTCTACATCTGTTATTGCCGTTTCTACATCTGTATTGCTGTTTCTACATCTGTATTGCTTGCTGTTTCTACATCTGTATTGCTTGCTGTTTCTACATCTGTATTGCTGTTTCTACGTCTGTATTGCTGTTTCTACGTCTGTATTGCTTGCTGTTTCTACATCTGTATTGCTGTTTCTACATCTGTATTGCTGTGTCTACATCTGTATTGCTGTGTCTACATCTGTATTGCTGTTTCTACGTCTGTATTGCTGTTTCTACGTCTGTATTGCTTGCTGTTTCTACGTCTGTATTGCTTGCTGTTTCTACGTCTGTATTGCTTGCTGTTTCTACGTCTGTATTGCTGTTTCCATCTGTATTGCTGTTTCTACGTCTGTATTGCTGTTTCTACGTCTGTATTGCTGTTTCTACGTCTGTATTGCTGTTTCTACGTCTGTATTGCTTGCTGTTTCTACGTCTGTATTGCTTGCTGTTTCTACGTCTGTATTGCTTGCTGTTTCTACGTCTGTATTGCTGTTTCTACGTCTGTATTGCTTGCTGTTTCTACGTCTGTATTGCTTGCTGTTTCTACGTCTGTATTGCTTGCTGTTTCTACGTCTGTATTGCTGTTTCTACGTCTGTATTGCTTGCTGTTTCTACGTCTGTATTGCTTGCTGTTTCTACGTCTGTATTGCTTGCTGTTTCTACGTCTGTATTGCTTGCTGTTTCTACGTCTGTATTGCTGTTTCTACGTCTGTATTGCTGTTTCTACGTCTGTATTGCTGTTTCTACGTCTGTATTGCTGTTTCTACGTCTGTATTGCTGTTTCTACGTCTGTATTGCTGTTTCTACGTCTGACGTCTGTATTGCTGTTTCTACGTCTGACGTCTGTATTGCTGTTTCTACGTCTGACGTCTGTATTGCTGTTTCTACGTCTGTATTGCTGTTTCTACGTCTGTATTGCTTGCTGTTTCTACGTCTGTATTGCTGTTTCTACGTCTGTATTGCTGTTTCTACGTCTGTATTGCTGTTTCTACGTCTGTATTGCTGTTTCTACGTCTGTATTGCTGTTTCTACGTCTGTATTGCTGTTTCTACGTCTGACGTCTGTATTGCTGTTTCTACGTCTGTATTGCTGTTTCTACGTCTGTATTGCTGTTTCTACGTCTGTATTGCTGTTTCTACGTCTGTATTGCTGTTTCTACGTCTGTATTGCTGTTTCTACGTCTGACGTCTGTATTGCTGTTTCTACGTCTGACGTCTGTATTGCTGTTTCTACGTCTGTATTGCTGTTTCTACGTCTGTATTGCTTGCTGTTTCTACGTCTGTATTGCTGTTTCTACGTCTGTATTGCTGTTTCTACGTCTGTATTGCTGTTTCTACGTCTGTATTGCTGTTTCTACGTCTGTATTGCTGTTTCTACGTCTGACGTCTGTATTGCTGTTTCTACGTCTGTATTGCTGTTTCTACGTCTGTATTGCTTGCTGTTTCTACGTCTGTATTGCTTGCTGTTTCTACGTCTGTATTGCTTGCTGTTTCTACGTCTGTATTGCTGTTTCTACGTCTGTATTGCTGTTTCTACGTCTGTATTGCTGTTTCTACGTCTGTATTGCTTGCTGTTTCTACGTCTGTATTGCTTGCTGTTTCTACGTCTGTATTGCTTGCTGTTTCTACGTCTGTATTGCTGTTTCTACGTCTGTATTGCTGTTTCTACGTCTGTATTGCTGTTTCTACGTCTGTATTGCTGTTTCTACATCTGTTATTGCCGTTTCTACATCTGTATTGCTGTTTCTACGTCTGTATTGCTGTTTCTACGTCTGTATTGCTGTTTCTACGTCTGTATTGCTGTTTCTACGTCTGTATTGCTGTTTCTACATCTGTATTGCCGTTTCTACATCTGTATTGCCGTTTCTACATCTGTTATTGCCGTTTCTTCATCTGTATTGCTGTTTCTACATCTGTATTGCTTGCTGTTTCTACATCTGTATTGCTGTTTCTACATCTGTATTGCTGTTTCTACGTCTGTATTGCTGTTTCTACGTCTGTATTGCTTGCTGTTTCTACATCTGTATTGCTGTTTCTACGTCTGTATTGCTGTTTCTACATCTGTATTGCTGTTTCTACGTCTGTATTGCTGTTTCTACGTCTGTATTGCTTGCTGTTTCTACGTCTGTATTGCTTGCTGTTTCTACGTCTGTATTGCTTGCTGTTTCTACGTCTGTATTGCTGTTTCCATCTGTATTGCTGTTTCTACGTCTGTATTGCTGTTTCTACGTCTGTATTGCTGTTTCTACGTCTGTATTGCTGTTTCTACGTCTGTATTGCTGTTTCTACGTCTGTATTGCTGTTTCTACATCTGTATTGCTGTTTCTACATCTGTTATTGCCGTTTCTACATCTGTATTGCTGTTTCTACATCTGTATTGCTTGCTGTTTCTACATCTGTATTGCTGTTTCTACATCTGTATTGCTGTTTCTACATCTGTTATTGCCGTTTCTACATCTGTATTGCTGTTTCTACATCTGTATTGCTTGCTGTTTCTACATCTGTATTGCTGTTTCTACGTCTGTATTGCTGTTTCTACATCTGTATTGCTGTTTCTACATCTGTATTGCTGTTTCTACGTCTGTATTGCTGTTTCTACGTCTGTATTGCTGTTTCTACATCTGTATTGCTGTTTCTACGTCTGTATTGCTGTTTCTACGTCTGTATTGCTTGCTGTTTCTACGTCTGTATTGCTTGCTGTTTCTACGTCTGTATTGCTTGCTGTTTCTACATCTGTATTGCTGTTTCTACGTCTGTATTGCTGTTTCTACGTCTGTATTGCTTGCTGTTTCTACATCTGTATTGCTTGCTGTTTCTACATCTGTATTGCTTGCTGTTTCTACGTCTGTATTGCTTGCTGTTTCTACGTCTGTATTGCTGTTTCTACGTCTGTATTGCTGTTTCTACGTCTGTATTGCTGTTACCATCTGTATTGCTGTTTCCATCTGTATTGCTGTTTCCATCTGTATTGCTGTTTCCACATCTGTATTGCTGTTTCCACGTCTGTATTGCTGTTTCCACGTCTGTATTGCTGTTTCCACGTCTGTATTGCTGTTTCTACGTCTGTATTGCTGTTTCTACATCTGTATTGCTGTTTCTACGTCTGTATTGCTTGCTGTTTCCAAGTCTGTATTGCTGTTTCTACATCTGTATTGCTGTTTCTACATCTGTATTGCTGTTTCTACGTCTGTATTGCTTGCTGTTTCTACGTCTGTATTGCTGTTTCTACATCTGTATTGCTGTTTCTACGTCTGTATTGCTTGCTGTTTCCACGTCTGTATTGCTGTTTCTACATCTGTATTGCTGTTTCTACGTCTGTATTGCTTGCTGTTTCTACATCTGTATTGCTGTTTCTACGTCTGTATTGCTGTTTCTACGTCTGTATTGCTTGCTGTTTCCACGTCTGTATTGCTGTTTCTACATCTGTATTGCTGTTTCTACGTCTGTATTGCTGTTTCCACGTCTGTATTGCTGTTTCTACGTCTGTATTGCTGTTTCTACGTCTGTATTGCTGTTTCTACGTCTGTATTGCTGTTTCTACGTCTGTATAGCTGTTTCTACGTCTGTATTGCTGTTTCTACATCTGTATTGCTGTTTCCACGTCTGTATTGCTGTTTCCATCTGTATTGCTGTTTCTACGTCTGTATTGCTGTTTCCACGTCTGTATTGCTGTTTCTACGTCTGTATTGCTGTTTCTACATCTGTATTGCTGTTTCTACGTCTGTATTGCTGTTTCTACGTCTGTATTGCTGTTTCTACGTCTGTATTGCTGTTTCTACGTCTGTATTGCTGTTTCTACATCTGTATTGCTGTTTCTACGTCTGTATTGCTGTTTCTACGTCTGTATTGCTGTTTCTACATCTGTATTGCTGTTTCTACGTCTGTATTGCTGTTTCTACGTCTGTATTGCTTGCTGTTTCTACGTCTGTATTGCTGTTTCTACATCTGTATTGCTGTTTCCATCTGTATTGCTGTTTCTACGTCTGTATTGCTGTTTCTACGTCTGTATTGCTGTTTCCATCTGTATTGCTGTTTCTACGTCTGTATTGCTGTTTCTACGTCTGTATTGCTGTTTCCATCTGTATTGCTGTTTCTACATCTGTATTGCTGTTTCTACGTCTGTATTGCTGTTTCCATCTGTATTGCTGTTTCTACGTCTGTATTGCTGTTTCTACATCTGTATTGCTGTTTCTACGTCTGTATTGCTGTTTCTACGTCTGTATTGCTGTTTCTACATCTGTATTGCTGTTTCTACATCTGTATTGCTTGCTGTTTCTACGTTTGTATTGCTTGCTGTTTCTACGTCTGTATTGCTGTTTCTACATCTGTATTGCTGTTTCTACGTCTGTATTGCTGTTTCTACGTCTGTATTGCTGTTTCTACGTCTGTATTGCTGTTTCTACATCTGTATTGCTGCTTCTACGTCTGTATTGCTGTTTCTACGTCTGTATTGCTTGCTGTTTCTACGTCTGTATTGCTGTTTCTACGTCTGTATTGCTTGCTGTTTCTACGTCTGTATTGCTGTTTCTACGTCTGTATATTGCTGTTTCTACGTCTGTATTGCTGTTTCTACGTCTGTATTGCTGTTTCCATCTGTATTGCTGTTTCTACGTCTGTATTGCTGTTTCTACGTCTGTATTGCTTGCTGTTTCCACGTCTGTATTGCTGTTTCTACATCTGTATTGCTGTTTCCATCTGTATTGCTGTTTCTACATCTGTATTGCTGTTTCTACATCTGTATTGCTGTTTCCATCTGTATTGCTGTTTCTACGTCTGTATTGCTGTTTCCATCTGTATTGCTGTTTCTACGTCTGTATTGCTGTTTCTACGTCTGTATTGCTGTTTCTACGTCTGTATTGCTTGCTGTTTCTACGTCTGTATTGCTTGCTGTTTCTACGTCTGTATTGCTGTTTCTACGTCTGTATTGCTTGCTGTTTCTACGTCTGTATTGCTTGCTGTTTCTACGTCTGTATTGCTGTTTCTACGTCTGTATTGCTTGCTGTTTCTACGTCTGTATTGCTGTTTCTACATCTGTATTGCTTGCTGTTTCTACATCTGTATTGCTGTTTCTACATCTGTATTGCTGTTTCTACATCTGTATTGCTGTTTCTACGTCTGTATTGCTGTTTCTACATCTGTATTGCTGTTTCCATCTGTATTGCTTGCTGTTTCTACATCTGTATTGCTGTTTCCATCTGTATTGCTGTTTCTACATCTGTATTGCTGTTTGGGGTTTACGGCTGGGTTTCTGTTCACTTTGTGACATCCGCTGATTGTAAAACAGGGCGTTTTATAAATACATTTGCTTTTTTTGTCTGAAACTCTTATTTTGAACCTACAGAAAGATGCTGCTGTTAATAATGATCACTGTGATTTATAAAGTAGGCTATATATTCTTAATTCCCCCACCCTCATTCACAATATTACTAACAATATAAAGATATTGAAGCACATTTAGTTTTACTATACTAGTGATTCTCGCATCAGAAAATGTCCTGTGTGGGTTGCCGTAGTTGAAGTACTTCCTGTAAAGTGCCTCGTTCAGCCCTGCCGCTCACCCAGTCATTTCTGATGCGGTTCTACCATTTTATCTAGGATGCTCAATGTCTTATCGGTCTATCATGCAAACAAACACTTCTTACTGATTTACGTTTGTACAAATACACATCTATTCAATCATTCACTTGTTTAGTTACAAGGGAGGCGTCAACCAGGCTAGTAGGACTCTTCTATTGAAGAGAATGAGAATGTTTCAGCCAAAGGACCCTAACCCTAATTCCACAGGAACTTCAGAAGTCGATCTCTCTGTCTCTCTCGGCTCTGCTCTCTCTCTCTCTCTCTGCTCTCTCTCTGCTCTCTCTCTCTCTCTCTCGGCTCTCTCTCTCTCGGCTCTCTCTGTCTCGGCTCTCTCTCTCTCTCTCGGCTCTGCTCTCTCTCTGCTCTCTCTGTCTCGGCTCTCTCGGCTCTGCTCTCTCTCTGCTCTCTCTGTCTCGGCTCTCTCGACTCTCTCGGCTCTCTCTCTCTCGGCTCTCTCTCTCGGCTCTCTCTCTCGGCTCTCTCTCTCGGCTCTCTCTCTCGGCTCTCCCTCTCTCTCTCTCGGCTCTCTCTCTCGGCTCTCTCTCTCGTCTCTCGGCTCTCTCTCTCTCGTCTCTCTCTCTCGTCTCTCTCTCGTCTCTCTCTCTCTCGTCTCTCTCTCTCGTCTCTCTCGTCTCTCTCTCGTCTCTCTCTCTCGTCTCTCTCGTCTCTCTCTCGTCTCTCTCTCTCGTCTCTCGGCTCTCTCTCTCTCGTCTCTCTCTCTCGTCTCTCTCTCTCGTCTCTCTCTCTCGTCTCTCACTCTCGTCTCTCACTCTCGTCTCTCTCTCTCTCGTCTCTCACTCTCGTCTCTCTCGTCTCTCGGCTCTCTCTCTCGTCTCTCTCTCTCGTCTCTCGTCTCTCTCGTCTCTCACTCTCGTCTCTCTCGTCTCTCTCTCTCTCGTCTCTCTCTCTCGTCTCTCGGCTCTCTCTCTCTCTCGTCTCTCTCTCTCGGCTCTCTCTCTCTCTGCTCTCTCTCTCTCTCTCTCTCGGCTCTCTCTCTCTCGGCTCTCTCTCTCTCTCTCTCGGCTCTATCTCTCTCTCGGCTCGCTCTCGGTTCTCTCTCTCTCGGTTCTCTCTTTCTCGGTTCTCTCTCTCTCTCGGCTCTCTCTCGCTCTGCCTGTCTTTATGCCTCCTTACTCTTAATTCTAGTAGCTGTAAAGACAGAAAATGCTTACTATTAGACATTGACACACACACACACACACACACACACCCTCCGTTACTCAGCTGGAGGATGTTTCACAAGTCCGGACATGTGGAGGATGTGTCAGCTCCACTGTGTTTGTGTTGATCCGAGGGCCTTGGTCTTCACCTGGCCGGTTAGAGCTGTGATTAGTTGTCTCTCTAATACACAGACACTACACTACTACACTACACTACAACACAGACACTACAACACAGACCCTACACTACACTACACTACAACACAGACACTACACTACACTACAACACAGACCCTACACTACTACACTACACTACAACACTACACTACTACACTACACTACAACACTACACTACTACACTACACTACAACACTATACTACTACACTACACTACAACACAGACACTACAACACAGACCCTACACTACACTACACTACAACACAGACACTACACTACTACACTACACTACAACACTACACTACAACACTACACTACTACACTACACTACACTACAACACAGACACTACACTACACTACAACACAGACCCTACACTACTACACTACACTACAACACTACACTACTACACTACACTACAACACAGACACTGCACTGCTGCACTGCACTACAACACTGCTGCACTACTGCACTGCACTGCAAGCACAGACACTACACTACAACACAGACACTACACTGCTGCACTGCACTGGCGCTGCGACGCTGCAGCTGGACCCTGCACTGCAAACACTGACCCTGCACTGCACTGGACGCTGCTGCAACACAGACCCTGCACTGCTACACTGCACTGCGTGCCACTACACTACTACACTGCACTGCACTGCTACAACACGGACGCTGCACTGCTACACTGCGCTGCACGGACCCTGCGCTGCGCTGCACTGCAAAACTGCGCACTGCTACGCTGCGCTGCACTGCAACGCCTGTGGACGCTGCGCTGCACTACACGCTGCCTGCTGACACTGACGCTGCGCTGCGTCCTGTGGCTGCTGCGCTGCTGCTGGACTGCTGTGCGCTGCACTGGACGCTGCGCTGCTGCACGGACGCTGCGCTGCTGCGCTGCGCTGCTGCGCTGCGCTGCGCTGCGGCTGCGGACGCTGCGCTGCACGTGCTGCGCTGCACGTCCTGGTTGCTGCGCTGCGCACTGCACGGACGCTGCGCTGCGCTGCGCTGCTGCGCTGCGCTGCTGCTGTTGCACGGACGCTGCGCTGCGCTGCGCTGCGCTGCGCTGCTGCGCTGCGCTGCGCTGCGCTGCACTGCTGCACACGCTGCGCTGCGCTGCACGTCACTGCGCACTCGCTGCTGCTTCTGCTGCGCTGCGCTGCGCTGCGCTGACTGCGCTGCGCTGCTGCTGCTGCGTCCTGCGTGCGCGCTGCGCTGCGTTACGTCCTGTGGCCGCTGCGCTGCGCGCGCTGTTGCTGCGCGCGCTGCGTTGCTGCGCTGCGCGCGTCCACGTTGCTGCGCTGCGCTGCGCGTCCTGTGGTTACGCTGCGCTGCACGTCCTGTGGTTGCTGCGCTGACGCTGTGCCGTCTGCGCTGCTGCGCTGCGCTGCTGCACTGCATGACGCTGGCTGCGCACTACGCTGCGTCCTGCACTTCTGCTGCGCTGCGCTGCACGTCCTGCACTTCTGCTGCTGTTGCGCTGCCCTGCTGGTTGCGCTGCGCTGCGCTGCTACGGTCTGCGCTGCGCTGCGCTGCGCTGCGCACGTCCTGTGAAACTGCGCTGCGCTGCACGTCCCTGTGCGTTGCTGCGCTGCGCTGCGCTCCTGCTGCGGTACGCTGCGCTGACGCCTGCGCTGCTGCGTCCTGACGGACGCTGCGCTGCGTTGCGCGACGCTGCTGCTGCGCGCGCTGCGCTGCACTGGCACGCTGACGCTGCGCTGCTGCGTCCTGACGCTGCGCTGCGCTGCGCGCTGCTGCGCACTGACGCTGCGCTGCGCTGACGCTGCGCGCTGCGCTGCGCGCTGCACTGCTGCGCTGCTGCGCTGCGCTGCACGGACGCTGCGCTGATTGCACGCTGCGCTGCGCACGCTGCGCTGCTGCTGCGCTGCACGTCCGCTATGGCGCTGCTGCACTGCACGACGCTGCGCTGCGCACGTCCTGCTGCGCTGCGCTGCGCTGCGCTGTGCCTGTGGTGCTGCGCTGCACTGCGCTGCGCTGCGCTGCTGCTGCGCTACGCTGCGCTGCGCACTGCACGTCCCTGACCGCACGCTGCGCTGCGCGTCCTGCTGCGCTGCTGCGCTGCGCGTGCTGCGCTGCGCTGCGCTGCGCTGCGCACGGACGCCTACGTCACTGCTGCGCTGCGCTGCGCCCGACCTGCTGCTGCGCTGCGCTGACGCTGCTGCTGCGCTGCGCTGCGCTGCACGTCCTCTGGCTGCTGCGCTGCGCTGGACGCTTGTCTGCGCTGCGCTGCGCTGCGCTGCGCTGCGCTGCTGCGCTGCGCTGCGCTGTCCTGACGTTGGTGCTGCGCTGCGCTGCGCGCTGCGCTGCGTTGCTGCGCTGCGCTGCGCTGCCTGCGTTGCTGCTGCTGCGCTGCGCTGCACACGGACGCTGCTGCTGCTGCGTCTGCTGCTGCGCTGCTGCGCTGCGCTGCGCTGCCTGCTGCGCTGCTGCGCTGCGCTGCTGCGCTGCGCTGCGCGGATGACGCTGCGCTGCTGACGCTCACGCTGCGCTGCGTTGCTGCTGCGCTGCGCTGCGCTGCTGGCGCTGCGCTGCGTCCACGCTGGCGCTGCTGGACGCTGCGCTGGTGCTGCGCTGCGCTGCTGCTGGTGCTGCGCTGCGCTACTGGACGCTGCGCTCCGCTGCACTGCGCTGCGTCGCTGCGTGCGCTGCGCTGCTACGCTGCGCTGCTGCTACGGACGTGCCACGCTGCGCTGCGCTGCGCGTCCTGCTGCGCTGCGCTGCACTGCGCGTCCTGCGCTGCGCTGCGCTGCACCTGACGCTGCTGCTGACGCTGCGTCCTGCTGCGCTGCGCTCTGCTGCGTCCGCTGCACTGCTGCGCTGCGCTGCGTGACGCTGCGCTGCTGCGCTGCGCACGTCCTGCCACTGCGCTGCTGCTGCGCTCCTGGCTGCTGCGCTGCGCTGCGCGCTCCTATGGCACTGGACGCTGCGCTGCGCTGCGCTGCTGCGCTGCGCTGCGCTGGACGCTGCGTTGCTGCTGCTGACGCTGCGCTGTCCCTATGGTGCTACGCTGCACTGCTGCACGCGCTGCGCTGCTGCGCTGCGCTGCGCTGGTTACGTGCGGCTGCTGCGCTGCACTGCTGCGCTCACTGCTGCTGCGCTGCGCTGCTGCGTCCCCTGTCGACTGCGCTGCTGCGCTGCTGCGCTGCGCACGCTGACTGCGCTGCGCTGCGCTGCTGCGCTGCTGCGCTGGACTGCTGCGCTGCTGCTGCTGCGCTGCGCTGCTGCGCTGTGGGACGCTGCGCTGCTGCACTGCGGACGCTGCGCTGCTGACGCTGCGCTGCGCTGCTGCGCTGCGCTGCTGCTGCTGCGCTGCGCTGCACTGGCGCTGCTGCTGACGCTGGACTGCTGCGCTGCTGCTGCGCTGCTGCGCTGCACGCTGCGTCTGCTGCGCTGGCTGCTGCTGCTGCACGCTCCGTGCGCTGCGCTGCGCTGCGCTGCGCTGCTGCGCTGCACTGCTGCACGCTGCGCTGCACTGCTGCACTGACGCTGCGCACGCTGCACTGGACGACTGCTGCGCTGCTACGTGCCTTGCTGCTGCACGGACTGCGCTGCACGCTGCGCTGCGCTGCACGGACGCTGCGCTGCTGCACTGCGCTGCACGCTGACGCTGCGCTGCTGCGCTGCTGCACGGACGCTGCGCTGCACGGCGCTGCGCTGCTGCGCTGCGCGTCCTGCTGCGCTGCGCGCTGCACTGCTACTGCTGCACTGCTGCACTGCACTGCTGCGCTGCGCTGCTGCGCTGCTGCGCTGCGCTGCTGCGCTGCGCTGCGCTGCTGCGCTGCACTGCTGCTGCACTGCTGCGCTGCGCTGCTGCACTGCTGCACTGCTGCGCTGCACTGCGCTGCTGACTGCTGACACTGCGCTGCTGCGCTGCTGACTGCTGCACGGACGCTGCGCTGCTGCGCTGCGTCCTGCTACGCTGCGCTGCGGACGCTCCTGCTGCTGCTGCGCTGCACTGGACTGCACTGCTGCGCTGGACGCTGCACTGCACTGCGCTGCGCTGCTGCGCTGCGTCCTGCATGGACGCTGCGCTGCTGCATGGACGCTGCACTGCGCTGCTGCGCTGGACGCTGCGCTGCTGCACTGCTGACGCTGCGCTGCTGCGCTGCGTGCATGGCTGCTGCGCTGCGCTGCTGCACTGGACGCTGCGCTGCAGCACGCGCTGCTGCTGTTGCTGCGCTGCGCATGCTGCGCTGTCCTGGCACTGCTGCTGCTGCGCTGCACGCTGCTGACTGCTGCTGCGCACGTCCTGCACTGGTGCTGCGCTGCGCTGACGCTGCACTGCACGGACGCTGCACTGACGCTGGTGCTGCACTGCTGCACTGCTGCGCTGCGTTGCACTGCTGACTGCACTGCTACTGCTGCTCTGCGACTGCTGCACTGCTGCTGCGCTGCGCTGCGCACTGGACGCTGCGCTGCGCACGGACCTGCTGCACTGCTGCGCTGCGCACTGCACTGCGCTGCACTGCTGCGCTGCGCACGTCCTGACGCTGCGCTGCTGCGCTGACGCTGCACTGCGCTGCTGCTGCTGCTGCGCTGCGTCACTGCACTGCTGCGCTGACACTTGCGGTGTTGCTGCACGCTGCGCTACTGCGTTGCTGACGCTGCACTACGTTACGTCACTGCTGGCGCTGCGCACGTTGCCACTGCTACTGCTGCGCTGCGTGCTGCGCTGCTGCTGCGCTGCGCTGCTGCACGGACGCTGCGCTGCTGCACTGGACGCTGCACTGCTGCGGCTGCTGCGCTGCTGCACGGACTACTGACGCTGCGCTGCGTATGCTGACGCTGTACTGCACGGACGCTGCTGCACGGACGCTGCACTGCTGCGCTGCGCTGCACGACACTGCACTGCGCTGCGACTGCGCTGGACCTGCTGCTACACTGCGCTGCACTGTACTGCAACTGACACTGCACTGCTGCGCTGCTGCGCTGCACTGCTACACTACACTGCGCTGCTGCACTGCACTGCTGCACGCGCTGCGCTGCACTTCCTACTGACGCTGCGCTGCGCTGCTGCTGGACGCTGCACTGCTGCACTGCTGCGCTGCACGGACGCTGCTGGACGCTGCGCTGCAACGCTGCGCTGCGCTGCTGCTGCTGCACGGACTGCTGTACTACACGGACGCTGCACTGCTGCTGCTGCGCTGACGCTGCGCACTGCGCTACGCTGCACGGACGCTGCACTGCAACACGCTGCTGCTGCACGCGGACGCTGCGCTCGCGCGCTGCGCTGCTGCGCGGACGCTGCTGCACTGACGCTGCGCTGCGTGCTGCGTCCTGCTGCGCTGCGCTGCTGCTGCGGACGTGCTGCACGCTGCGCTGCGCTGCGTCGCTGCGCTGCTGCGCTGCGCTGCTGCACGGACGCTGCGCTGCTGCACTGACGCTGCTGCACGGACGCTGCACTGCGTCCGCTGCGCTGCTGCGCTGACGCTGCTGCACTGGACTGACGCTGCGCTGCTGCGCTGCTGCGCTGCTACACTGCTGCTGCACGCGACGCTGCTGCACTGGACACTGCTGCTGCACTGCACTGCTGCTCGGACCACTGCACTGCTGCTGCTGCGCTGCTGCGCTGCTGCACGGACGCTGCTGCTGTTGCGTTCTGCACTGCTGCGCTGCGCTGCTGCGCTGCACTGCTGGACTGCGCTGCTGCGCTGCGCTG
>NC_088407.1:11679247-11704247 GCF_034236695.1 Oncorhynchus nerka
TGTAAGTCTTCACAAGGTTTTCACACACTGTTGCTGGTATTTTGGCCCATTCCTCCATGCAGATCTCCTCTAGAGCAGTGATGTTTTGGGGCTGTTGCTAGGCAACACGGACTTTCAACTCCCTCCAAAGATTTTCTATGGGGTTGAGATCTGGAGACTGGCTAAGGTGTAATGGTTTTCTTCCGTTGAAGATGACACAAAGACAGAGGACAATCACCCCAAAATACCCAAAGAACCAGATGGGAACTGTTTCGATTTTCACATTTGTTGTTTTGTATTTTGTAGTGTTCTCGTTTATCGTCTATATTAAACATGTTGAACACTAACCACGCTGCATTTTGGTCCTCCTCTCCTTCAATGGAAAAAAACGTTACACTAGGCCCCTCCAGGACCTTGAAATGCTTCTTACGAAGCCACTCCTTCGTTGGTCCCTTTGCAGAAAAACATCCCCAAAGCATGATGTTTCCACCCCCATGCTTCACAGTAGGTATGGTGTTCTTTGGATGCAACTCAGCATTCTTTGTCCTCCAAACACGACCAGTTGAGTTTTTACCAAAAAGTTATATTTTGGTTTCATCTGACCGTATGACATTCTCCCAATCTTCTTCTGGATCATCCAAATGCTCTCTAGCAAACTTCAGACGGGCCTGGACATGTACTGGCTTAAGCAGGGGGACACGTCTGGCACTGCAGGATTTGAGTCCCTGTCGGCATAGTGTGTTACTGATGGTAGGCTTTGTTACTTTGGTCCCAGCTCTCTGCAGGTCATTCACTAGGTCCCCCCGTGTGGTTCTGGTATTTTTGCTCACTGTTCTTGTGATCATTTTGACCCCACGGGGTGAGATCCTACGTGGAGCACCAGATCGAGGGAGATTATCAGTGGTCTTGTATGTCTTCCATTTCCTAATAATTGCTCCCACAGTTGATTTCTTCAAACCAAGCTGCTTACCTATTGCAGATTCGGTCTTCCCAGCCTGGTGCAGGTCTACAATTTTGTTTCTGGTGTCCTTTGACAGCTCTTTGGTCTTGGCCATAGTGGAGTTTGGAGTGTGACTGTTTGAGGTTGTGGACAGGTGTCTTTTATACTGATAACAAGTTCAAACAGGTGCCATTAATACAGGTAACAAGTGGAGGACAGAGGAGCCTCTTAAAGAAGAAGTTACAGGTCTGTGAGAGCCAGAAATCTTGCTTGTTTGTAGTGACCAAATACTTATTTTCCACCATAATTTGCCAATAAATTCATTAAAAATCCTACACTGTGATTTTTTGGATGTTTTTTCTCATTTTGTCTGTCATAGTTGAAGTGTACCTATGATGAAAATTACAGGCCTCTCATCTTTTTAAGTGGGAGAACTTGCACAATTGGTGGCTGACTAAATACTTTTTTGCCCCACTGTGTATATATATATATATATATATATATACAGGGTACCAGTATGACTATATATACACTGTATCTCATTCATGCAGTATTCTACCCACAGTGCAAGTTATTTGATCATTTCTCTCTCTCTCCTCTCTCTCTCTCCTCTCTCTCTCTCTCTCTCTCTCCTCTCTCTCCTCTCTATCTGTCTCTCTCTCTCTCCTCTCTATCTGTCTCTCTCTCTCTCCTCTCTCTCTCCTCTCTATCTGTCTCTCTCTCTCCTCTCTCTCTCGCTCTCTCTCCTCTCTCTCTCCTCTCTCTCTGTCTCTCCTCTCTCTCTGTCTCTCCTCTCTCTCTGTCTCTCTCTCTCTGTCTCTCTCTCTCCTCTCTCTCTCTCTCCTCTCTCTCTGTCTCTCTCTCCTCTCTCTGTCTCTCTCTCCTCTCTCTCTCCTCTCTCTCTCTCTCCTCTCTCTCTGTCTCTCCTCTCTCTCTCCTCTCTCTCTGTCTCTCCTCTCTCTCTGTCTCTCCTCTTTCTCTGTCTCTCCTCTCTCTCTCCTCTCTCTCTCCTCTCTCTCTCTGTCTCTCCTCTCTCTCTGTCTCTCCTCTCTCTCTCCTCTGTCTCTCCTCTCTCTCTCTCTCTGTTTCTCCTCTCTCTCTGTTTCTTCTCTCTCTCTCTCTCTCTGTTTCTCCTCTCTCTCTCTCTCTCTGTCTCTGTCTCTCTCTCTGTCTCTCTCTCTGTCTCTCTCTGTCTCTGTCTCTCTCTCTGTCTCTCTCTCTGTCTCTGTCTCTCTCTCTGTCTCTGTCTCTCTCACACAGATACACCAAGTTAAAGTTGCAGGTGAATCAAGATGGAAAGATTCCAGTGAAGAAGTGAGACACTGCTGTTCCTGATGGAACTCTACTTTCTCTCTCCCTGCGTCTCTCTCTCTCTCCCTGCGTCTCTCTCTCTCTCTCTCTCTCTCTCTCTCTCTCTCTCTCACTGCGTCTCTCTCTCTCTCTCTCTCTCTCTCACTGCGTCTCTCTCTCTCCCTGCGTCTCTCTCTCTCCCTGCGTCTCTCTCTCTCCCTGCGTCTCTCTCTCTCTCACTGCGTCTCTCTCTCTCTCTCTCTCCCTGCGTCTCTCTCTCTCTCCCTGCGTCTCTCTCTCTCTCACTGCGTCTCTCTCTCTCTCTCTCTCCCTGCGTCTCTCTCTCTCTCTCTCTCTCACTGAGTCTCTCTCTCGCTCTCCCTGCGTCTCTCTCTCTCTCTCTCTCACTGCGTCTCTCTCTCTCTCTCTCTCTCTCTCTCTCTCTCTCTCTCTCACTGCGTATCTCTCTCTCCCCTCGTCTCTCTCTCTCTCACTGCGTCTGTCTCTCTCTCACTGCGTCTCTCTCTCTCTCTCTCTCTCTCCCTGCGTCTCTCTCTCTCTCTCTCCCTGCGTCTCTCTCTCGCTCTCCCTGCATCTCTCTCTCTCGCTGTCCCTGCGTCTCTCTCTCTCTCTCTCTCTCTCTCTCCCTGCATCTCTCTCTCTCTCTCTCCCTGCGTCTCTCTCTCTCTCTCTCCCTGCGTCTCTCTCTCTCCCCCTCAATTAATTTTAAATGCACAATGTTTGAACAATCCTGTCTCCGTCTCTCTGTCTCCGTCTGTCTCTCAGCATTCTCAAGATGTTCTCTGACAAGAAGAGAGTGGAGACCGCACTGGAACAGTGCGGTCTGGTCACCAACAAGGTAATCAACCAATCACAGAGATCCATTACTTCATAACAGATCCATAATGTTTCATTTACCCAATACATGCATGTATAGTGCTCTAGGATCAGGTTCACCTCCCCCCACACACACACCCTTGTAATGTAATTCATTATAATTTAAAAGGTCAAACTGCTCCTAGATCAGATTATCTGATGTTGGTTTTCAGGGCAGCAGCATGTGAACTGCTGAGAGCTATGCACAGTCAGGTTCAAAGGTCAACTTCTGTTTCCTCCGTAACCAGGTGTGGTCCCCTTGTCGTTGACCTCTGTCCATTTCTCCCCACACACACACACACACACACACACTCACACACACACCAGTGCCTTGGAAACATAGTTTGTTGCCATGGTAACTGCTGGCCAGTCTTAGCAGGCCTGTGTGTTAGTGTGTGTGTTATTGTCCTATGCTGCCCCCTGCTGGTAGAACTGGTTAACTGACTGGTAAAGAGCAACTGCCTCTAAAGATCAACTTCTCATTTAGAAAACAGCCCATATCTGGCATCGATATGAGTCGGAAAGGTTTATTCTAGTGTCAAAATTGACTACAAAGTGTAAATGGGATCATTTTGGTCATAAAGTCAGTCACGTCCAAAACTGAGTTTTGTGAGATTTGTGGTCATGACTGCGTTACAAAGCAAATTAATGTTGGGTTCACTTTAATGCTGCCCACATGCCCACAGCTGGGAGCACAGAGGTCATCATCAATTTGGAGTGTAGCTGAAATTTGGGTTGACCTTGGATATCTCTATGCGACTAGTTAGGGACCATCTGTAAATTGCACAAAGTACCATGAGACATGTTAAAATTCGGCTAGTCTAAAAACTGTAGAAATGTATATATAAATATTGAAAGCATTTAATGAGAACTAGAAGGTGTGCAACATGGAAATATTGTCTCATTTACATTGTGTAATTTATTAACTATCCCCGGAGATGAGCTGTCCAAAGTTTAAGCCACTTTGCCACAGTCCCACATCAGCCCGGTGACACTAATTTGCCAAAATAATTGGTCTAACTCTTCCCACCTGCGAACACACTTAAACCACACCCCCGGAACCACACCCCCGGGACCACACCCCCGGAACCACCCCCCCTAAACCACACCCCCTAAACCAACTATCATTTGAATTCAGGGCCACTATCATTTCTTAATAAACCAAATGTTAAATGAGACCGAATCAGGAAGTGAAGTCAACCTTTAAGGATTCTTCTACACATTTATCTAACTATAGCTGTGCATTAGGAACTGACTCCAGATCAGCCTTTACACTAACCCTGTTAATGTATTGTATTATGTCTTCTCTGTCAGCTGACTCCAGATCAGTCACCCATAGTTCTGGACAACCCAACAGATAGATGCCTTTCGACTGACGCTCTCTTCTCTTCCCCCTCATCTCACCCTCCCCCTCTCCACCTCCATCCCTCTCTCATCCCCTCTCCACCTCCATCCCTCTCTCATCCCCTCTCCACCTCCATCCCTCTCTCATCCCCTCTCCACCTCCATCCCTCTCTCATCCCCTCTCCACCTCCATCCCTCTCTCATCCCCTCTCCACCTCCATCCTCTCTCATCCCCTCTCCTCCACCTCCATCCCTCTCTCATCCCTCTCCTCCATCCCTCTCTCATCCCTCTCCACCTCCATCCCTCTCTCATCCCCTCTCCACCTCCATCCCTCTCTCATCCCCTCTCCACCTCCATCCCTCTCTCCCCTCATCCCTCATCCCTCTCCATCCCTCTCCTCATCCCTCTCTCATCCCCTCTCCATCCCTCTCTCATCCCTCTCACCTCCATCCCTCTCTCATCCCCTCTCCACCTCCATCCCTCTCTCATCCCCTCTCCCCTCCATCCCTCTCTCATCCCCTCTCCCACCTCCATCCTCTCTCATCCCCTCTCCACCTCCATCCTCTCTCATCCCTCTCACCTCCATCCCTCTCTCATCCCTCTCCACCTCCATCCCTCTCTCATCCCCTCTCCACCTCCATCCATCTCTCATCCCCTCTCCACCTCCATCCCTCTCTCATCCCCCTCTCCACCTCCATCCCTCTCTCATCCCCTCTCCACCTCCATCCATCTCTCATCCCCTCCACCTCCATCCCTCTCTCATCCCTCCTCCATCCCTCCTCATCCCCCTCTCTCATCCCTCTCCACCTCCATCTCTCATCCCTCTCTCATCCCCTCTCACCTCTATCCCTCTCTCATCCCCTCTCTCCATCCCTCTCTCATCCCTCTCCACCTCCATCCCCTCATCCCCTCTCTCCACCTCCATCCCTCTCCCTCATCCCTCCACCTCCATCCCTCTCTCATCCCCTCTCCACCTCCATCCCTCTCTCCATCCCTCCCTCCATCCCTCTCTCATCCCTCTCCACCTCCATCCCTCTCTCATCCCTCTCACCTCCATCCCTCTCTCATCCCCTCTCCACCTCCATCCCTCTCTCATCCCTTTCCACCTCCATCCCTCTCTCATCCCCCTCTCCACCTCCATCCCTCTCTCATCCCCTCCACCTCCATCCTCTCATCTCACCTCCATCCCTCTCTCATCCCTCTCCACCTCCATCCTCTCTCATCCCCCTCTCCACCTCCATCCATCTCTCATCCCCTCTCCACCTCCATCCCTCTCCACCTCCATCCCTCTCTCATCCCCTCTCCACCTCCATCCCTCTCCTCATCCCCTCTCCACCTCCATCCCTCTCTCATCCCCTCTCCACCTCCATCCCTCTCTCATCCCCTTCTCCACCTCCATCCCTCTCTTCATCCCCTCTCCACCTCCATCCCCTCTCTCATCCTCTCCATCCATCTCTCCATCCCTCTCTCCATCCCTCTCTCATCCCCCTCTCCACCTCCATCCCTCTCTCATCCCCTCTCCACCTCCATCCCTCTCTCATCCCCCTCTCCACCTCCATCCCTCTCTCATCCCCCTCTCCCACCTCCATCCCTCTCCACCTCATCCCCTCTCACCTCCATCCCTCTCATTCCCCTCCATCCCTCTCCATCTCTCCCTCATCCTCATCCTCTCACATCTCCATCCCTCTCTCATCCCCATCTCCACCTCCATCCCTCTCTCATCCCTCTCCACCTCCATCCCTCTCTCATCCCCTCTCCATCTCCATCCCTCTCTCATCCCCTCCACCTCCATCCCTCTCTCATCCCCCTCTCACCTCCATCCTCTCTCATCCCTCTCTCTTCTATCCCTTCTCTCATCGTCTTCTCTATCCTCCATCTCATCCTCTTATCCCTTCTCTCTATCCTCTCTCCACTCCCATATCCATCTTCCTCATCCCTCTCTCCACCCTCCATCCACTTCCACCCTCCATCCCCTTCCACCTCCATCCCTCTTCATCCCCTCTCCCACCTCTCCATCCCCTTTCCACCATCCTCTCATCCCCCTTCTCCACCATCCCTCTATCCATCTCCACCTCCATCCCTCTCTCCAGATCCTCTTCATCCCTTTCCATTCTATCCTCTCTATCATCTTTCATTCCATCCATCTTTCTTTATCCCCTTCCACTTCCATTCTTCTTCATCCCTTCTCCACTTCATCTTTCATTCCTTTCACTTTATCCTTCTTCTTTATCCTCTTAATCTTCACTTATCCTTTTCATTCCCTTTATCCCCTCTCTTTTTCATTCTATCCTTTCTATCCTCTTCATCTCTTATCCTCTTCTTCTTTTCCATCTTCATCTTTTATCCTCCATTTCCATCCATTGTCTTTTCACATTTTCATTCTCTTTATCCTTTTCATTCCATTCTTTATCTCTTTCATCTTTATCTATTTTCATTCTTTCACTTTCCATCTCCTTCTTTTATTTTCCATCCACTTTTTCTTTATCTCTTTCCCCCATCTTCATTCTTATCTCTTCCACTCCATCCCATTTTCCTCCATCCCTTCCACCTCCATCCTTCATCCTCTCATCCATCCACTTCCATCCCATTCCATCTCATCCTTCCTTCTTTATCTCTATTCTCCATCTCCTTTCTCTATCCTCTTCTCTTCCTATCTCTTTCTTCCTATCCCCTATCTTCCATCTCCATCCTTCTCTATCTTTATCTCTCTCCATTCTTCTGCTTCTCCATCTCCTCCATCTTCCATCTCCACCCTCTTCCTCCTTTATCCTCTTCCTCTTCCATCCTCATTCCTCATCTCTCTTCTCCCTGCCCATCTCATCTCCATCTCTTCTTTCTCTCCATCCTTTCTTCCTCTCCTTTCTTCCTCTGTTTCCATCATTCTCATTCTATCCTTTCTTTTCTTCCATCCTTCCATCCTCTTTCCCTTTTCTCCATCTCTTTTCTCCATCCTTCTTTCCATTCTATCTCTTCATTTTCATCTACTTTCCATCTTCTTCTCTGTCATCCTTTTCCTTTCTCTTTCGCTCATTTTTTCTTTCTCTTCTCCTCTTTATCCTCTCCTCCATCTCTCTCTCTATCCTTTCTCTATCCTCTTCTTCTTCTTCCATCTTCTCATCTCTCTTCCATCTTCTCCATCCTTCTCTCCATCTCTTTCTCCATCTTTTCCATTTTCTTCTCCTTCATTCTTCTTTTATCATTCTTTCATCTCTTCACCTTTCTTCATCCTTTCTTCATCTCTTCTTCTTCCATCTCTTCTTCCATCGTTTCCATCTTTCTTTCTTCGTTTCCATTTTCTCCACCCTTTCTCCTTCTTTTTCATCTTTCTTTCTTTCATTCTTTCTTCTTTCTTTCATCTTTCTTTTCCTTCACTTTTCTTTCCATCTTTTTCCGTTTTCTCATTTTTCCATTCATTCTTCCATCTTTCCATTTTTTTCTTCTCCATTCTTTCTTCATCTCTTTCCATTCTTTCTATCTTTTCTTCTTCCATCTTCACCTTTTTTCCTCTTCTCATCCATCTCCACACTTTCCCTCCCTATCCTTTCTCCTTTTCTTTCCTTTCCTCTTCTCTCCACACTTTCACCATTCTCTTTCCTTTCTTCCATCTTTCTCTCCATCTTCTTTCATCCTTTCTTCTCCATCCTCTTTATCCTCTTTCTCCTATTCTTCTTCATCCTTCTCTTCTTTCTTCTTCCATCTTTCTTCTTCTTCCATCTTTCTTCTATCTCTTCTCTATCTTTCTCTTCATCTTTCTATCTTTCTTCTTCATCTTTCTCATCTTCTCTCTATCTCTTTCTTCACTTTCTATCTTTCTCTCTTCATCTTCTTCCTTTATTCTCTCTTCCATCTTTTCTTTCTTCTTCATCTTTCTTTTCTTCTATCTTTCTTATCTTTCTTCTATCTTTCTTCATCTTTCTTTCTTCTTCATCTTTCTTCTTCTTCATCTTTCTTTCTCTTCATCTTTCTTCTTTCTTCTTCCATCTTTTCTTTCCTTCTCATCTTTCTTCTTTTCTTCTTCTCATCTTTCTCTTCATCCTTCTCTATCTTCTTTCTTCTTCCATCTCTCTTTCTTCTATCTCTTTCTTTATCTTCTTCATCTTTCTTTCTTTCATCTTCTTCTTCTCTCTATCTCTTTTCTTCCATCTTTCTTCTTTCTTCCATCTTTCTCTCTTTCTTCTTCATCTTTCTTTTCTTCATCTTTCCATTCTTCTTCATCTTTCTTTCATCTTCTTTCATCTTTCTCTATCTTTTCTTTCCATCTTTCTTCTTTCTTCATCTTTCTTCTATCCTTTCATCTTTCTTTATCCTTTCTTCATCCTTCTCTTTTCTTCTCTTTTCTTTCATCTTTCTTTCTTCTTCATCTTTCCTTTATCTCTTCATCTCTTCCTTTCTTCTTCATCTTTTCTTTATTCTTCTCATCTTCTTTCTTCCATCTTTCCTTTATCTCTTCTATCTTCTCTTTCATCTCTTCTTCATCTTTCTTCTTCCATCTTTCCTTTCTTCTATCTTTCTTTCTTCATCTCTTCTATCTTTCCTCTATCTCTTCCATCTTTCTTTATCTTCTTCATCTTTCTTCTTTCTCTTCCATCTTTCCTTTCTTTCCATCTTTTCTTTCATCTCTTCCATCTTTCTTCATCTCTTCATCTTTCTTTTCTTCTATCCTTTCTTCTATCTTCTTCATCTTTCCTTTTCTTCTCATCTTTTCTTCTTCTTCCATCTTTCTTTTCATCTTTCTTCATCTTCTCTTCATCTTTCTTTCTTTCTTCTATCTTTTCTCTATCTCTTCTATCTTCTTCCTTCTTCTCTTCCATCTTTCTTCTATCTTTCTTTCCATCTTCTTCTATCCTTTTCTTCCATCTTTCTTCTATTCTTCTCCATCTTCTCTTCATTCTTCTAATCTTTCCTTTTTCTTCTTCATCTTTCTTTTCTTCCTTCATCTTTCTTTTTTCTTCATCTTTCTTTCATCTTTCTTCATCTTTCTTTCATCTTTCTTCTTCATCTTTCCTTTCTTCTTCATCTTTCTTTCTATCCTTCCATCTTTCTCTTTCATTCTTCTTCCATCTTTCTTTCTATCTCTTCATCTTTCTATCTTCTTCCATCTTCTTCTATCTTCTCTCTTTCTTCTATCTTTCTCTTTCATCTTCTTTCTTCTCATCTTTCTTCTCTTCATCTTTCTTCTTTCTTCTATCTCTTCTCTTTCCTTTCTTCCATCTTTCTTCTCTTTCTTCTTCCATCTTCTCTTTCTTCTCATCTTTCTCTTTCTTCATCTTTCTTTCTATTCTTTCATCTTCTTTCCTTCTTCTTCTATCTTCTTCCTTTCATCTTTCTATCTTTCTTTCTTCTTCTTTCACTTCTTCTTCCATCTTTCTTCATCTTTCTTCTATCTTTCTTTCTCTTTCTTTCTATCTTTCTCTATCTTCTTCTTTCTTCTCTTCCATCTTTCTTTCTTATCTTCTTCCATCTCTTCTTTCTCTCTTCATCTTTCTCTTTTCTCTTCATCTTTCCTTCTCTTCTTCCATCTTTCTTTTCTTCTTCCATCTTTCTCTTCATTCTTCTCATCTTTCTTTTCTTCTATCTTCTTCTCCATTCTCTTCCATCTTCTTTCTTCCATCTTTCCTTCATCTTCTTCTAATCTTTCCTTTATCTTCTTCATCTTTCTTTCCTCTTCCACACTGTCCATCTTTCCTATCCTCTCTCCATCCTTCTTCCATCCCTCTTCTCCATCTCCTTCTCTCCATCTTCTTCCATCCTTCCATCCTCTCTTTGTCTCTTCTCCATCCTTCTGTCCATCTTCTTCTCCACCTTTTCTGTCCATCCTTTTTCTCCATTTGTCCATCTCTTCTTTCATTTTCTTCCATCTTTTCTCACCTTCTTCATCTTTTCTTGTCTTCTTTCCATCCTTTTCTCCATTCTTCGTCTCCTTTCTTCTCCACACTTTCCACTTTCTTCTTATCTTTTCTTCCACTTTCTCATCTCTTTCTCTTTTCTGTCCACCTTCTTTCACCTTTCTTATCCTTCTTCATCTCTCTTTCTTCCACACTGTCTTCACTTTCTTTCTTTATCTCTTTCTCTACCTTCTTTCTTCTTTCCATCTTTCATTTCCATCCTTCCACCTTTCTTTCATTACTCTTTTTATTTTTATTTTTCATTCTCACCTTCATCTCTTTCCATTTTGTCCTTTTCTTATCCATCTCTTTATTTTGTCTTTCCTTTCTTTCACCTTGTTTCATCTCCATCTTTCACCTTTCTTCCATCTTTTTCCATTCTTTCCACCTTTCTTCTTTCTTTATTTTGGTCTTTTTCCATTCCTTTCTTTACTTTCACCATTTTTCTTCCTTTTTCTTCATTCTTCTTCTATCCTTTAATTTTCTTTGTCTTGTCTTTCCATCTTTCCACTTTCTTTTCCTTCTTCATTCTCCATCTTTTTCTCCATTATTCTTCCACACTTCCATCTTTTTATCTTCCTTCCTAATCTACTTTCCACTTTCTCTTTATTCTTCATCTCCATTCTCCACTTTCTTCATCTATCTTCCACTTTTCTCCATCCTTTTATTTTTCATTCCTTCATTCTTCTCTTCATCTTCATTCATCTTTCTTCCTATTCATTCTTTCCATCTCTTCTATCTTTCATCTTCTTCATCTCTTTTCTACTTTATTCTTCATATCTTCTTCCATGCCTTCTTCTATTTTCTTCATCCTTTCATCTTTCTTTCTTCTTCATCTTTATCCACATCTTTCCATCTTTTCTTCATTCTATTCCATTCCACAACCTTTCACTTTCTTCTATCTCTTTCCTTTCTTCACTTTCATTTTTTCTTTCTTTCATCTTTCATCCTCTTCCTTTCCATCTTTCTTCTTTCATTCTTCCATTTTTCATCTTTTCTCCATTCTTCTTCTCCATCTTTCTTATTCATCTTCCCCATCTCTTCTCTATCTTTATCTCTTCTATCATCTTTCTATTTCATCTTTTTCCTCATCCACTCTCTTCCCTTCTCTCCATTCTTTCTATCTTCCATCTTTTTATCTATCTTCCATTCTTCATCTTTTCTTTCTTCACTTTCTTCCATCTTTTCATCTTCTTTCTCCATCTACTTCATTCATCTTTCCATCCTTTCCATCTCTTCCATCTTTATCTTCATTCCACTTTTTTATTCTTTCATTCTCCACCTTCTTCTCATCTTCTTCCTTCTTTTTTCTTCATTTTTTATTTTATCTTTCTATTTCATATATCATTCTTTTGTCTTTCTTTTTCATTCTTTGTCTTCTTTTTCCCCTTTCTTCTTCTTTGTCTTTTCTTCTATTCTTTTCTTTATTTTTTCTTCTTTCCTTTGTTCACTTTTTTTCTTTTTTCTTTATTCTTTGTCTTTCATATTCTTTGTCTTTATTTTATTTTTTATATTCATTTACTTTATCTATTCTTTTCTTATTTTTCTTATTTTTTCACTTTTCCTTCATTCTCTTTGTCTAATTCTTTTTTCTTTTATCTTTTTCTTTTTCTTTCTTTTTTTTCATTATTTTCATCTTTATTTTTTTTTCTTTCTTTTTCTTTATCTCTTTGTCTCTTCATTTCTATTTTCATTCTTCATTCCTTTTATCTTATTTTGTTTCATTCTTTTTTTTTATTTTCATCTCTATTCTTTTTTCATTTTCCTTTTTCTTTTTCTTCATCTCTTTTATTTTATTCTCTTCATCTTTTCTTTATTCATTATCTTTATACACTTTTCTTCTTCTATCTCTTATTTTTTATTCTCTATTTTTGTCTTTCTTCTATTTTCTTCCTATCTATTTCCTTTTATTTTTTCTCTTTATTTTTTCCTCTTATTCTTATTCTTTTTCTTCCATTTCTTTATTTCACTATTTTTCTTCTTATTCTTTTCATTTATTTTTTTTCTTATCTTTTATCTCCTTTCTATTTCCTTTCTTCATCTTTCTATTCTTTTCAATTTTCATTATTCATCTTTCTATTCTATCTCTTTCTTTTCATTTCTTCTATTTATCTTCCGATTCTTTTCTATTCACTTATCCTTTTTTCATCTTCATTTCTTCCCTTCCGTCTCTTTTTCTTTTCTTCTTTCATTCTATTCATCTTTCTTTATCTTCTTCCATTCCTTTTTCATTTTTCTGATTTCATTTTCATATCTTTCTTCTTTATCTTTCTCTATTTCTTTCCCTTTTATTCTTATTCACTTTCTTCATTTTTATTCTTTCTTCTCTTTCCAATTTTATTTTTTTCTCACTATTCATTTTCTCTTCTTTCTTTTCTTTATTCTTTCACTATCTATTCATTTTTTTCTTCTTATTTTCTTTCCATTTCTATTTCATTTCTTCATTTCTTTCTATTCCTTCCATTTTCTTTTTCCATCTTCACCTTCTATTCCACTTCTCTTTCTTCATCTCTTTTCTATCTTTTCTCATTCTTTGTTCCATCTTCTTTTCTGTTATCTTTTCTATATTTTTTTCTTCATTCTTTGTCTTTCTTTCTCTTTTCATTTTTTATTCCCCATTTTCTTTTTCCTTTTCTTCATTCTTTTTTGTCTTTCTTTCCATTACTTTTGTCTTTCTCTTTTATTCTTTGTCTTTCTTTTGCTTCATTCATCTATTTTCACCTTTTCTCCATTCTTCATTCTTTGTCTTTCCTATCTTTCTTTGTCCATTTATTCTTCTTTGTCTTCTCATTTTATCTTTCTTTTTTTCATTTCATCTTCACTTTTTATCTTTATCTTTCATATCCTTAATATCTCTTTCTTCCATTCTTTCTTCTTCATCTTTCTCTTCTATTTCATCTCTTCCATTTTTCTTCTATCTTTCTTTTCTTCATTCTTTCTTTCTTCCACTTCTGCTATCTATCTTTCTTTTCTTTATTCTTCTTCTCATTCTTTTCTTTTTCTATCTCTTCCATTTTTCTTTTTTTCATTCATCTTTCTTCTTTCATTCATTCTTCAATTCACTCTTTCTTTTGTCTTCATCTTCCTTTCATCTTTTTTCCTTTCCTTATTTCATTTTTCTCTTCATCTCTTTCTTTCTATTCTTTCTTCATCTTTCTTCCTTTTATCTTTCTTTTCAATTTCTTTTGTCTTTCTTTCTTATATCTTTATCCCATCTCATCTTCTCCATCTTCCATCTTCTTCTTTCCATCTTTCTCTCTTTCTTCATCTTTTCTTCTCTTTTCTTCATCTTCCTTTCATCCTTCTTCCACTTTCTTCATCCCTTTCATTCTTCATCTCTTCCATCTCCTTTCTTTCTTCATTCCTTTCTTCCTTTTTCCTTCATTCTTTCCATCCTTTCCTATTTTTCATCTCTTCCATCTCGTCCACCCTATCCTTTTTCCATAATCTTTTCCATTTTCTCCATCCTTCTTCCACTCCTTTTCCTTCTTTTCCTTCTCATTCCTTCTATTCTCTTCTCCATCCTTTATCCATTCTTCTCATTTCTTCGACTTCTTCATTCTTTTGTCTTCTTCATCTTCTTTCATCTTTCTTCATCCTTTCCTCCATCTTCACTTTTCTCTCCATCTCTTCTTTGTCTTTCTTTCATCCATCTCTCTCCATTTTTCATCTCCTTCCCATCTACTTCTTCTATTCCTTTTGTCCACACTTTCCAATTTCTATCATTCTTTCCTTTTTCTTCCATCTCTTTCCTTCATCTCTTCTCTATCTCTTCTCTATCCTCTTCACTTCATCTCTTCCACCTTCATTCCTTCATTCCTTTCTCATTCTTCAGGGATCTTTCTATTCTCTTTCTTTCATTCTTTCATCTCTTCTTCATCTCTTCCACACTCTCCACCCTCTCTCTATCCTCTCTCCATCCCTTCCTCCACCCTTCTCTCCACCTCTTCTCCATCCCTCTCTCCACTTTCACCCTCTCTCACCTTCTGACTTTCTCCACCCCTTCTCCATCCTCCTCTTCCATCTTCTTCTCCATCCTCTCTCCACACTCTCCACCCTCTCTCTATCCCCTCTGTCCTTCTCTCACCCTTCTTCATCCTCTCTCCACCCTCTCCAAATCCCTCCACCCTCTCTCTCCACTCTCTCTCTCCATCCTTTTCTCTTCATCCTTCTTCATCCTCTCCACTCCTTCTCTGATCCTCTCTCCACCCTTCTTCTATCCTCCTCCTCTTTCCTCTCACTCTTCCTATCCTCTCTCCACCCTCTCCCTCCATCCTCATCTTCCATCCTTCTCTCTCCATCCTTCCTCCATCCTTCCTTCTCTCCATCCTTCTCCACCTCTTCTCCACCCTCTCTCCATCCTTCCCATCCTTCTCCATTTTTCTCCACCTCTTTCTCCATCCTTCTCCATCTCCTTCTCCACCTTCTCCATCTCTCCATCCTTCTCTCCATCCTCTCCACCCTCTCTCCACCCTCTCCACCCTCTCCATCCTCCTTCCCCCTCCACTCTCTCTCCATCCTCTCTCCACCCTCTCCATCCCTCTCCTCTCTCCACCCCTCTCTCCATCCTCTCCATCCTCTCTACCCTCCTCTACCCTCCTGTACCTCTCTCTACCCCTCCTCTCTCCATCCTCTCTCCTCTCTCCATCCTCCACCTCTCTACCCTCTCCACCCTCTCCCCATCCTCTCTCCATCCTCTCCACCTCTCTCTCCACCCTCTCTCCATCCTCTCCCCATCCTCTCTCCACACTCTCCACACTCTCCACCCTCTCTCTATCCTCTCTCTCCACCCCTCTCCCCATCCTCCTCCACCCTCTCCATCCTCTCTCCACCCTCTCCATCCTCTCTCCTCTCTCTCCATCCTTCTCCACTCTCCATCCTTCTCTCCATCCTTCTCTCCATCCTCTCTCCATCCCTCTCTCCATCCCTCTCTCCATCCCTCTCTCCAGGCAGAGGGCATTAAGCCAGACGACTTTACTTGTGATATGTTCCAGAGCTTTCTCCACAGTCTCTGTCTCCGACCTGAGATAGAACGCATCTTCGTAGAGCTGTGAGTCTCACACACACACACACAATTAAATCACACAATCACAATCACACACACACACACACACACACACACACACACACACACACACACACACACACACACACAAATGCACACACAAACATACTCACAACAAACACTCGAATGCACACACACACACACAAATGCACACACAAACATACTCACAACAAACACTCGAATGCACACACACACACACAAATGCACACACAAACATACTCACAACAAACACTCGAATGCACACACACACACACACAGTTACTCGCTGTATACATCCTTTCTCATACAGTGTTAGACACATTATTACATCAACGCAACAGACCATAACAACCTAATCTCTCTCTCTAACCAACTCTATGCCTGCTCTACCAACCTAATCTCTCTAACCAACTCTATGCCTGCTCTACCAACCTAATCTCTCTAACCAACTCTATGCCTGCTCTACCAACCTAATCTCTCTAACCAACTCTATGCCTGCTCTACCAACCTAATCTCTCTAACCAACTCTATGCCTGCTCTACCAACCTAATCGCTCTCTCTAACCAACTCTATGCCTGCTCTACCAACCTACTCTCTCTCTCTAACCAACTCTATGCCTGCTCCATCTATCCCCCTCTCCCCCTTCCCTCCCAGTGGTTCTAAGGGGAAGCCCTTCCTCTCCCTGGATCAGTTGACAGACTTTATAAACCGTCGTCAGAGAGACTCTCGTCTCAACGAGGTGCTGTATCCTCCGCTGAAGAGAGAGCAGATCAGACAACTGATGGAGAAATACCAGAGCAATGCCAGCCAGCTGGAGAGAGGTGAGGGGGGAGTAATGCCAGCCAGCTGGAGAGAGGTGAGGGGGGAGTAATGCCAGCCAGCTGGAGAGAGGTGAGAGGGGAGTAATGCCAGCCAGCTGGAGAGAGGTGAGAGGGGAGTAATGCCAGCCAGCTGGAGAGGTGAGGGGGAGTAATGCCAGCCAGCTGGAGAGAGGTGAGGGGGAGTAATGCCAGCCAGCTGGAGAGAGGTGAGGGGGAGTAATGCCAGCCAGCTGAGAGAGGTGAGGGGGAGTAATGCCAGCCAGCTAGAGAGAGGTGAGGGGGAGTAATGCCAGCCAGCTAGAGAGGTGAGGGGGAGTAATGCCGGCCAGCTGGAGAGGTGAGGGGGAGTAATGCCAGCCAGCTGGAGAGAGGGGTGAGGGGGAGTAATGCCGGCCAGCTGGAGAGAGGTGAGGGGGAGTAATGCCAGCCAGCTGGAGAGGTGAGGGGGAGTAATGCCAGCCAGCTGGAGAGAGGTGAGGGGGAGTAATGCCAGCCAGCTAGAGAGAGAGGTGAGGGGGAGTAATGCCAGCCAGCTAGAGAGAGAGGTGAGGGGGGAGTAATGCCGGCCAGCTGGAGAGAGGTGAGGGGGAGTAATGCCCGGCCAGCTGGAGAGGTGAGGGGGAGTAATGCCCGGCCAGCTGAGAGAGGTGAGGGGGAGTAATGGAGTAATGCCGCCAGCTGAGAGGTGAGGGGGAGTAATGCCGGCCAGCTGGAGAGGTGAGGGGGAGTAATGCCGGCCAGCTGGAGAGAGGTGAGGGGAGTAATGCCAGCCAGCTGGAGAGAGAGGTGAGGGGGAGTAATGCCAGCCAGCTGGAGAGAGGTGAGGGGGAGTAATGCCAGCCAGCTGGAGAGAGAGGTGAGGGGGAGCAATGCCAGCCAGCTGGAGAGAGGTGAGGGGAGCAATGCCAGCCAGCTGGAGAGAGGTGAGGGGGAGTAATGCCAGCCAGCTGAGAGAGGTGAGGGGGGAGTAATGCCAGCCAGCTGGAGAGAGGTGAGGCGGGAGTAATGCCAGCCAGCTGGAGAGAGGTGAGGGGGAGTAATGCCAGCCAGCTAGAGAGAGAGGTGAGGGGGGGAGTAATGCCAGCCAGCTGGGAGAGGTGAGGGGGAGTAATGCCAGCCAGCTGGAGAGAGGTGAGGGGGAGTAATGCCAGCCAGCTGGAGAGAGGTGAGGGGGAGTAATGCCAGCCAGCTGAGAGAGAGGTGAGGGGGAGTAATGCCAGCCAGCTGGAGAGAGAGGTGAGGGGGAGCAATGCCAGACAGCTGGAAAGGGGGAGTAATGCCAGACAGCTGGAAAGGGGGCCGGGGAGTAATGCCAGCCAGCTGGAGGGGAGGGGGGGTTAATGCCAGCCAGAGGGAGGGGAGGGGTAATGCCAGCCAGCTGGAGAGGGAGGGGGTGTAATGCAAGCCAGCTGGGAGAGAGGTGAGGGGGAGTAATGCCAGCCAGCTGGAGAGAGGTGAGGGGGAGTAATGCCAGCCAGCTAGAGAGAGGTGAGGGGGAGCAATGCCAGACAGCTGGAAAGGGGGAGTAATGCCAGACAGCTGGAAAGGGGGCCGGGGAGTAATGCCAGCCAGCTGGAGGGGGGAGGGGGGTTAATGCCAGCCAGAGGGAGGGGAGGGGTAATGCCAGCCAGCTGGAGAGGAAGGGGGAGCAATGCCAGCCAGCTGGAGAGGGGGGGGAGCAATGCCAGCCAGCTGGAGAGGGGGGGAGCAATGCCAGCCAGCTGGAGAGAGAGGGGGTAATGCCAGTCAGCTGAGAGGGGAGGGGGAGAAATGCCAGCCAGCTGGAGAGGGAGGGGGAGGTAATGCCAGTCAGCTGGAGAGGGAGGGAGGGGGGGTGTAATGCAAGCCAGCTGGAGAGAGAGGTGAGGGGGAGTAATGCCAGCCAGCTGGAGAGAGAGGTGAGGGGGAGTAATGCCAGCCAGCTGGAGAGAGGTGAGGGGGGAGTAATGCCAGCCAGCTAGAGAGAGAGGTGAGGGGGAGTAATGCCAGCCAGCTAGAGAGAGAGGTGAGGGGAGTAATGCCGGCCAGCTGGAGAGGGGGCCGAGAATAATGCCAGCCAGCTGGAGGGGAGGGGTAATGCCAGCCAGCTGGAGAGGAAGGGGGAGGGGTAATGCCAGCCAGAGGGAGGGGGAGGGGTAATGCCAGCCAGCTGGAGAGGAAGGGGGGAGCAATGCCAGCCAGCTGGGAGGGGGAGCAATGCCAGCCAGCTGGAGAGAGAGGGGGAGGTAATGCCAGTCAGCTGGAGAGGGAGGGGGAGCAATGCCAGCCAGCTGGAGAGGGAGGGGGAGGTAATGCCAGTCAGCTGGAGAGGGAGGGGGGGGGGTAATGCCAGCCAGAGGGAGGGGAGGGTAATGCCAGCCAGCTGCAGAGAGAGGTGAGGGGGAGTAATGCCAGCCAGCTGGAGAGAAAGGGGGGAATTATGCCAGCCAGCTAGAGAGAGGTGAGGGGAGTAATGCCAGCCAGCTGGAGAGAGAGGTGAGGGGGAGCAATGCCAGACAGCTGGAAAGGGGGGAGTAATGCCAGACAGCTGGAAAGGGGGCCGGGGAGTAATGCCAGCCAGCTGGAGGGGAGGGGTAATGCCAGCCAGCTGGAGAGGAAGGGGAGGGGTAATGCCAGCCAGAGGGAGGGGGAGGGTAATGCCAGCCAGCTGGAGAGGAAGGGGGAGCAATGCCAGCCAGCTGGAGAGGGGGAGCAATGCCAGCCAGCTGGAGAGGGGGAGGTAATGCCAGTCAGCTGGAGAGGGAGGGGGAGCAATGCCAGCCAGCTGGAGAGGGAGGGGGGGAGGTAATGCCAGTCAGCTGGAGAGGGAGGGGGTGTAATGCCAGCCAGCTAGAGAGGTGAGGGGGAGTAATGCCAGCCAGCTGGAGAGAGAGGTGAGGGGGAGTAATGCCAGCCAGCTGGGAGAGGTGTGAGGGGAGTAATGCCAGCCAGCTGGAGAGAGGTGAGGGGGGAGCAATGCCAGCCAGCTGGAGAGAGAGGTGAGGGGAGTAATGCCAGCCAGCTGGAGAGAGACGTGAGGGGGAGTAATGCCAGCCAGCTGGAGAGAGAGGTGAGGGGGAGCAATGCCAGACAGCTGGAAAGGGGGAGTAATGCCAGACAGCTGGAAAGGGGAGTAATGCCAGCCAGCTGGAGAGAGGGGGAGGTAATGCCAGTCAGCTGGAGAGGGAGGGGGAGCAATGCCAGCCAGCAGGAGAGGGAGGGGGGGTAATGCCAGTCAGCTGGAGAGGGAGGGGATGTAATGCCAGCCAGCTGGAGAGAGAGGTGAGGGGAGTAATGCCAGCCAGCTGGAGAGAAAGGGGTGGGGAGTAATGCCAGCCAGCTAGAGAGAGAGGTGTGGGGAGTAATGCCAGCCAGCTGGAGAGGGAGGGGGAGCAATGCCAGCCAGCTGAGAGAAAGGGGGGGAGCAATGCCAGCCAGCTGGAGAGGGAGGGGGAGCAATGCCAGCCAGCTGGAGAGAGAGAGGGGGAGGTAATGCCAGTCAGCTGGAGAGGGAGGGGGGTAATGCCAGCCAGCTGGAGAGAAGGGGGGTAATGCCAGCCAGCTGGAGAGACGGGGGGGTAATGCCAGCCAGCTGGAGGGGGTATAATGCCAGCCAGCTGGAGAGAAGGGTGTGATGTAATGCCAGCCAGCTGGAGAGAGGGGGTAATGCCAGCCAGCTGGAGAGAAGGGGGGTTTAATGCCAGCCAGCTGGAGAGAAGGGGGGGGTAATGCCAGCCAGCTGGAGAGGGGGGTAATGCCAGCCAGCTGGAGAGAGGGGGTAATGCCAGCCAGCCTGAGAGAAGGGGGGCGGGGGTAATGCCAGCCAGCTGGAGAAAGGGGGGTAATGCCAGCCAGCTGGAGAGAAGGGGGGCAGGGGGTAATGCCAGCCGGCTGGAGAGAGGGGGGAAATAGGGTGGGTTCATGATGATATACAGTGGGGAGAACAAGTATTTGTTACACTGCCGATTTTGCAGGTTTTCCTACTTACAAAGCGTGTAGAGGTCTATAATTTGTATCATAGGTACACGTCAACTGTGAGAGACAGAATCTAAAACAAACATCCAGAAAATCACATTGTATGATTTTTCAGTAATTAATTAGCATTTTATTGCATGACATAAGTTTTTGATCACCTACCAACCAGTAAGAATTCCGGCTCTCACAGACCTGTTAGTTTTTCTTTAAGAATCCCTCCTGTTCTCCACTCATTACCTGTATTAACTGCACCTGTTTGAACTCGTTGCCTGTATAAAAGACACCTGTCCACACACTCAATCAAACAGACTCCAACCTCTCCACAATGGCCAAGAGCAGGGAGCTGTGTAAGGACATCAGGGATAAAATTGTAGACCTGCACAAGGCTGGGATGGGCTACAGGACAATAGGCAAGCAGCTTGGTGAGAAGGCAACAACTGTTGGTGCAATTATTAGAAAATGGAAGAAGTTCAAGATGACGGTCAATCACCCTCGGTCTGGGGCTCCATGCAAGATCTCACCTCGTGGGGCATCAATGATCATGAGGAAGGTGGGGGATCAGCCCAGAACTACACGGCAGGACCTGGTCAATGACCTGAAGAGAGCTGGGACCACAGTCTCAAAGAAAACCATTAGTAACACACTACGCCGTCATGGATTAAAATCCTGCAGCGCACGCAAGGTCCCCCTGCTCAAGCCAGCGCATGTCCAGGCCCGTCTGAAATTTGCCAATGACCATCTGGATGATCCAGAGGAGGAATGGGAGAAGGTCATGTGGTCTGATGAGATAAAAATAGAGCTTTTTGGTCTAAACTCCATTCGATGTGTTTGGAGGAAGAAGAAGGATGAGTACAACCCCAAGAACACCATCCCAACCGTGAAGCATGGAGGTGGAAACATTCTTTGGAGATGCTTTTCTGCAAAGGGGACAGGACGACTGCACCGTATTGAGGGGAGGATGGATGGGGCCATGTATCGCGAGATCTTGGCCAACAACCTCCTTCCCTCAGTAAGAGCATTGAAGATGGGTCGTGGCTGGGTCTTCCAGCATGACAACGACCCGAAACACACAGCCAGGGCAACTAAGGAGTGGCTCCGCTCCGTAAGAAGCATCTCAAGGTCCTGGAGTGGCCTAGCCAGTCTCCAGACCTGAACCCAATAGAAAATCTTTGGAGGGAGCTGAAAGTCCGTATTGCCCAGCGACAGCCCCGAAACCTGAAGGATCTGGAGAAGGTCTGTATGGAGGAGTGGGCCAAAATCCCTGCTGCAGTGTGTGTAAACCTGGTCAAGAGCTACAGGAAACGTATGATCTCTGTAATTGCAAATAAAAGATTCTGTACCAAATATTAAGTTCTGCTTTTCTGATGTATCAAATACTTATGTCATGCAATAAAATGCAATTTAATTACTTAAAAATCATATAATGTGATTTTCTGGATTTTTGTTTTAGATTCCGTCTCTCACAGTTGAAGTGTACCTATGATAAACAATTACAGACCTCTACATGCTTTGTAAGTAGGAAAACCTGCAAAATCAGCTGTGTATCAAATACTTGTTCTCCCCACTGTATGTGACTTGATTATCTTGTTGGTGAGGTGCTATTGATTCTCTGGTTTGATGTCTGTTTGAGCCAAACACACATTTCCACTTTACATGACAACGTTATTAGTTTCTAGTTGTCTGATCTTCTCTCTATCTCACTATCCTTTTATCTTTCTCCCTCTCTCCATCTCTCTTCCTCTCTCCCTCGCTCTCCCTCGCTCTCTCTCTCTCTCTCTCTCTCTCTCTCTCTCTCTCTCTCCATCTCTCTCTCCCTCCATCTCTCTCTCTCCATCTCTCTCTCTCTCCATCTCTCTCTCTCTCCCTCCCTCTCCCTCCATCTCTCTCTCTCTCTCTCTCTCTCTCCCTCCATCTCTCTCTCCCTCCCTCCTCTCTCCAGATCAGATCAGTCTGATGGGGTTCAGCAGGTATCTAGGAGGAGAGGAGAATACCATGGTCCCTCCAGAGAGACTGGACATCATAGATGATATGAACCAGCCCCTGTCCCACTACTTTATCAACTCTTCCCACAACACCTACCTCACAGGTACACACACTGTTAGACACACAACACACTGTTAGACACACAACACAACGTTAGACACACAACACACTGTTAGACACACAACACACTGTTAGACACACAACACTCTGTTAGACACACAACACACTGTTAGACACACAACACACTGTTAGACACACAACACACAACACACTGTTAGACACACTGTTAGACACACAACACACTGTTAGACACACAACACACTGTTAGACACACAACACACTGTTAGACACACAACACACTGTTAGACACACAACACACTATTAGACACACAACACACTGTTAGACACACAACACACTGTTAGACACACAACACACTGTTAGACACACTGTTAGACACACAACACACTGTTAGACACACAACACACTGTTAGACACACAACACTCTGTTAGACACACAACACACTGTTAGACACACAACACACTGTTAGACACACAACACACTGTTAGACACACAACACACTGTTAGACACACAACACACAACACACTGTTAGACACACAACACACTGTTAGACACACAACACACTGTTAGACACACAACACACTGTTAGACACACAACACCTACCTCACAGGTTAATACTCACACATACACACATACTGTACACACAGAGAATCTCATTGGTGTAAAGGTGTCCCCTCCTCCTCCTCCCCCAGTTGGTCAGCTGACAGGTCTGTCGTCGGTGGAGATGTATCGCCAGGTGTTACTGACTGGCTGTCGCTGCATAGAGCTGGACTGCTGGAAGGGACGGCCGCAGGACGAGGAACCTTACATCACACACGGCTTCACCATGACCACAGAGATACCCTTCAAGGTGTGTGTGTGTGTGTGCACTTCATCACACACGGCTTCACCATGACCACTGACACAACCTTGAAGGTTTACCATAAGTCTGAAATGAATTCTATATAGTGCTGGTCCTCACATCAGTGTACTACATTGTATATGATGTTCACCTGACTAATATATTCTCTGTCTCTCTCTCTCTCTCTCTCTGTCTCTCTCTCTCTCTCTTTCTGTCTCTCTCTCTGTCTCGCTCTCTCTCGGTCTCGCTCTCTCTCGGTCTCGCTCTCTCTCTGTCTCGCTCTCTCTCTGTCTCGCTCTCTCTCTGTCTCTGTCTCGCCCTCTCTCTGTCTCGCTCTCTCTCTGTCTCGCTCTCTCTCTGTCTCGCTCTCTCTCTGTCTCGCTCTCTCTCTGTCTCGCTCTCTCTCTGTCTCGCTCTCTCTCTGTCTCGCTCTCTCTCTGTCTGTCTCTCTCTCTCTGTCTCTCTCTCTCTGTCTCTCTCTCTGTCTCTCTCTCTTCTCTTCTCTTCTCTCTCCTTGAAGGTTTACCATAAGTCTGAAATGATTTCTATATAGTGCTGGTCCTCACATCAGTGTACTACATTGTATATGATGTTCACCTGACTAATATATTCTCTCTCTCTCTGTCTCTCTCTCTCGCTCTCTCTCTGTCTCTCTCTCTCGCTCTCTCTCTCTCTGTCTCGCTCTCTCTCTCTCTGTCTCGCTCTCTCTCTCTCTGTCTCGCTCGCTCTCTCTCTGTCTCTCTCTCTCGCTCTCTCTCTGTCTCGCTCTCTCTCTCTCTGTCTCGCTCTCTCTCTCTCTGTCTCTCTCTCTCTGTCTCGCTCTCTCTCTCTCTGTCTCACTCTCTCTCTGTCTCGCTCTCTCTCTGTCTCGCTCTCTCTCTGTCTCGCTCTCTCTCTCTCGGTCTCGCTCTGTCTCGCTCTCTCTCGGTCTCGCTCTCTCTCTGTCTCTGTCTCGCTCTCTGTCTCTGTCTCTCTCTGTCTGTCTGTCTCTCTCTGTCTCTCTCTGTCTCTCTCTTCTCTTCTCTCTCTGTCTCTCTCTCTCTGTCTCTCTCTGTGTGTGAAGGAGGTGATTGAAGCGATAGCAGAAAGTGCGTTCAAGGCCTCTCCCTATCCCCTCATCCTCTCCTTCGAAAACCATGTTGACTCGTGAGTGAAGCATTCTGGGTAGTGAGAAGGGAAATCCTGAGAACCTTCAATTCAATGGGCTTTATCTGAAACATATATGTTGCCAAAGCAAATTAAATAGACAAAAAAATAATAATAATAAACAAGGGAAACATTAGTAAACACCTACAAAGGTTTTCAAATGTTAAATTATGTTCTGTCTCTCGCAGGGCGAAGCAGCAGGCCAAGATGGCGGAGTATTGTCAAAGTATCTTTGGAGACGCCCTTCTCATCGACCCTCTGGAGAAATACCCGGTGAGTCTGGGATCAGGGGTGAGAGGTCAGGAAGGTTGAGTGTCTGTCACGGATTGGTTAGGAACTCCCCTCAGCAGGCCAGCTATTATTTGGACATTCAATTGAAAAGAAACAACCAATTTATTAGAGAGAAACACGGCCCTGGCTTGGCGGGAGGTGAACCGTGGGTTGGGGCTACTTCAGGACAGTGGAGGCTGGTGAGGGGAGGACGACGCATTAATAATGTCTGGAACAGAGGGAATGAAACACCTGGAAACAGAACGTTTGATGTATTTGACACCATTCCATTTATTCTGCTCCAGCCATTAACACGAGCCCCGTCCTCCCCAAGTAAGGTACCACCAACCTCCTGTGAATTAGGAACACTACTGATCCCAGCTCAGCCCTTACACTAGCCCTGTTAAAGTATTGTATTATGTGTTCTCTAACAGCTGATCCCAGGTCAGCCCTTACACTAGCCCTGTTAATGTTACTGTATTATGTGTTCTCTAACAGCTGATCCCAGGTCAGCCCTTACCGTCGCCCCAGGAGCTGCTGGGTA
>NC_088407.1:11706747-11711747 GCF_034236695.1 Oncorhynchus nerka
TTATTGGCATGGGGAACATATTGTTACATTGCCAAAGTACGTGAAATCACGTAATCACTTGTATATTATTAGCTATGTACCGTGTTTTAGCAATGTGCAAATAGTTGCAGTATAAATAAACAGATAAAATAGGTTGTATTTACAATGTTGTTTGTGTTCCACTGGTTGCCCTTTTGTCATGGCAACGGGCCACACATCTGGCTGCTGTGACGACACAGTATTTCACCCAACAGATATCAATGCTTGATTTGTTTAAACATCCTTTGTGGGTCATGTGATCTGAGGGAAATATGTGTCTCTAATGTGGTCATATATATGGCAGGAGGTATAGGAAGTGCAGCTCCGTTTTCACCTCTTGAGAGGCAGGTCTGCCTACGGGCAGCCTCTCTCAATAGCAAGGCTATGCTCACAAGCGTTTTATAAATGTTGGGTCAGTCACGGTGGTCAGGTATTGGGCCACTCTCTGCATTGTACATATTTTGGCAGAATTCTGCAGTCTCTCAAATGGGGTGTTTATCCCATTTTGTGAATTCTTGTTTGGGGACCCAGACCTCACAACAATAGGATCTCACATCCTAATTAGTATCTGGAAGAGACGGTCGTAAGAAAAGTATCTGGAAGAGACGGTCGTAAGAAAAGTATCTGGAAGAGACGGTCGTAAGAAAAGTATCTGGAAGAGACGGTCGTAAGAAAAGGCAGCAGCAACATTGTATACAAAATATGTTTTTTTTTAAAATCAGTTAGTAACTAAATAGGACAGTTGGTTAAGATCAGGTAAAATGTCATCCGTCCTCAGAGGAGAGTATCGGGGGAACTAGAAGTGTCAGTGAGATGGTAAAGCGATGTAGGCCTCCAGGATCATTTAGCTGAACTACGTAGGGACCTGGGTAGTTTTTTCCAGGTTAAAACAAAGGGAGCGCTTGTAAGAGCCAGGTTCTCCATGCCTCAAGGAGATGGACCCTCCCAGCTCCTCCTTCTTTGGTTTGGAAAGACAGAGTGGTGAAGCCAAAGGCTGTCTGATGGGCGGGTGACCTCTGGGTGACCTCTGGGTGACCTCTGTGGTGGGGGAGATGCGGGAGCAGACTGTGGAGTTTTATACTGAGTTGTATATGGCAGAAGTGTGTGATCGTCTGTGTGCTGAGGTCTTGTTTGCAGAACTCCCTAAAATCTCTCGGGCACAGAGGGATGAAATTTACATTTTCCCTGTTGTCCCATGAACTGGCAGAGGCCGTAACCCAGATGTCCCCCAGCTGAGCCCCGGAGGTCGATGGAGTTTTATAAAAAATTCTGGTGAATAATTGGACTGGACTTCCTGTGCGTGAATGGGTCGGAGTAAAACATGGAACTTAAGAACTGGATTTAAGAACTGGAGGCCTGGAGGCATTGGTCTGTGCGGACTACAAGATATTTACCAATGTCTCTCTGTTTGGGCTGCCTGGCACGCTGCTGAGGAGATTAGCGTTGGACCGGCAGCTGTTCCTCAGTCGGCCACCCTGCAGAGGAGATTAGCGTTGGACCGGCAGCTGTTCCTCAGTCGGCCACCCTGCTGAGGAGATTAGCGTTGGACCGGCAGCTGTTCCTCAGTCGGCCACCCTGCTGAGGAGATTAGCGTTGGACCGGCAGCTGTTCCTCAGTCGGCCACCCTGCTGAGGAGATTAGCGTTGGACCGGCAGCTGTTCCTCAGTCGGCCACCCTGCTGAGGAGATTAGCGTTGGACCGGCAGCTGTTCCTCAGTCGGCCACCCTGCTGAGGAGATTAGCGTTGGACCGGCAGCTGTTCCTCAGTCGGCCACCCTGCTGAGGAGATTAGCGTTGGACCGGCAGCTGTTCCTCAGTCGGCCACCCTGCTGAGGAGATTAGCGTTGACCGGCAGCTGTTCCTCAGTCGGCCACCCTGCAGAGGAGATTAGCGTTGGACCGGCAGCTGTTCCTCAGTCGGCCACCCTGCTGAGGAGATTAGCGTTGGACCGGCAGCTGTTCCTCAGTCGGCCACCCTGCTGAGGAGATTAGCGTTGGACCGGCAGCTGTTCCTCAGTCGGCCACCCTGCAGAGGCAACTGATGGCAGGAGGGTTACAAATAGAGGTCGACCGATTATGATTTTTCAACACCGATTATTGGAGGACCCCAAAAAAAAAACGATACCGATTAATCGGCCGATTTCACACACAAAAAAATTCCCCAAAATGTATTTGTAATAATGACAATTACAACAATACTGAATTAACACTTATTTTAACTTAAAATAAAACATCAATAAATCAATTTAGCCTCAAATAAATAATGAAACATGTTCAATTTGGTTTAAATAATGCAAAAACACAGTGTTGGAGAAGAAAGTAAAAGTGCAATATGTGCCATGTAAGAAAGCTAACGTTTCAGTTCCTTGCTCAGAACATGAGAACATATGAAAGCTGGTGGTTCCTTTTAACATGAGTCTTCAATATTCCCAGGTAAGAAGTTTTAGGTTGACGGTTATTATAGGACTATTTCTCTCTATACCATTTGTATTTCATATATCTTTGACTATTGGATGTTCTTATAGGCACTTTAGTATTGCCAGTGTAACAGTATAGCTTCCGTCCCTCTCCTCGCCCCTACCTGGGCTCGAACCAGGAACACATCGACAACAGCCACACTCGAAGCATCGTTACCCATCACTCCACAAAAGCCGTGGCCCTTGCAGTGCAAGGGGAATAACTACTCCAAATCTAAAATCAAGTGATGTTTGAAACCGTATTAGCGCGCACCCCGCTAACTAGCTAGCCATTTCACATCGGTTACACCAGCCATTAGGCTGATAGGGTTGAAGTCATAAACAGCGCTGTGCTTGCAAAGAGCTGCTGGCAAAACGCACCAAAGTGCTGTTTGAATGAATGATTACGGGCCTGCTGCTGCTCAGTCAGACTTCTCTATCAAATCAGACTTAATTATAACATAACACACAGAAATACGAGCCTTTGGTCATTAATATGATCAAATCCGGAAACTATAATTTCGAAAACAAAACGTTTATTATTTCAGTGAAATACGGAACCGTTCGGTATTTTATCTAACGGGTGGCATCCCGTTAGATAAAATATCAAATATGTTTGTTACGCACAACCTTCAATGTTATGTCATATTACGTAAAATTCTGGCAAATTAGTTCGCAATGAGCCAGGCGGCCCAAACTGTTGCATATACCCTGACTCTGTGTGCAATGAACGCAAGAGAAATGACACAATTTCACCTGGTTAATATTGCCTGCTAAACTGGATCAGTAGTTATAACTAGTGATTATGATTGATTGATTGTTTTTTTTAAAGATAAGTTTAATGCTAGCTAGCAATTTACCTTGGCTTCTACTGCATTCGCGGAACAGGCAGGCTACTCGTGGAGTACAATGGTTAGAGCATTGGACTAGTTAACTGTGCGTTTGCAAGAATGGATCCCCTGAGCTGACAAGGTGAAAATCTGTCGTTCTGCCCCCTACCGTTCCTAGGCTGTCATTGAAAATAAGAATGTGTTCTTAACTGACTTGCCTAGTTAAATAAAAGGTATAAAAAAAATATATATATATATATATAAATAAATAAATAATAATAATCGGAAATCGGCGCCCAAAAATACCAATTTCCGATTGTTATGAAAACTTGAAATCGGCCCTAATTAATCGGCCATTACGATTAATCGGTCGACCTCTAGTTACAAAGGCTGGGTGACCTGAGACTGCTGGGAGAGGAGGGGAGGAGGGGGTTTACTAAGGCTGGGTGACCTGAGACTGCTGGGAGAGGAGGGGAGGAGGGGGTTTACTAAGGCTGGGTGACCTGAGACTGCTGGGAGAGGAGGGGAGGAGGGGGTTTACTAAGGCTGGGTGACCTGAGACTGCTGGGAGAGGAGGGGAGGAGGGGGTTTGCTAAGGCTGGGTGATCTGAGACTGCTGGGAGAGGAGGGGAGGAGGGGGTTCACAAAGGCTGGGTGACCTGAGACTGCTGGGAGAGGAGGGGTGGGGGGTTTACTAAGGCTGGGTGACCTGAGACTGCTGGGAGAGGAGGGGAGGAGGGGTTTACTAAGGCTGGGTGACCTGAGACTGCTGGGAGAGGAGGGGGAGGGGGTTTACTAAGGCTGGGTGACCTGAGACTGCTGGGAGAGGAGGGGAGGAGGGGGTTCACAAAGGCTGGGTGACCTGAGACTGCTGGGAGAGGAGGGGTGGGGGGGGTTTACTAAGGCTGGGTGACCTGAGACTACTGGGAGAGGAGGGGAGGAAAACCCTGGAAGTCTTGGCACAACAAACAGGACTAACGTCTCTTAGGCTGCTGGAGAGATTCCTGGAGGAGGTCCAGGAGGCCCTGTCTGAGCCGGTGTCTGAGACAGTAAGGGGGGTCCAGGAGGCCCTTCCTGAGCTGGTAAGGGGGTCCAGGAGGCCCTGTCTGAGACAGTAAGGGGGTCAAGGAGGCCCTGTCTGAGACAGTAAGGGGGTCCAGGAGGCCCTGTCTGAGCCGGTGTCTGAGACAGTAAGGGGGTCCAGGAGGCCCTTCCTGAGCTGGTAAGGGGGTCCAGGAGGCCCTGTCTGAGCCGGTAAGGGGGTCTAGGAGGCCCTGTCTGAGCCAGTAAGGGGGTCTAGGAGGCCCTGTCTGAGCTGGTAAGGGGGTCCAGGAGGCCCTGTCTGAGACAGTAAGGGGGTCCAGGAGGCCCTGTCTGAGACAGTAAGGGGGTCCAGGAGGCCCTGTCTGAGACGGTAAGGGGGTCCAGGAGGCCCTGTCTGAGCCGGTAAGGGAGGTCCAGGAGGCCCTGTCTGAGCCGGTAAGGGGGTCTAGGAGGCCCTGTCTGAGACGGTAAGGGGGTCCAGGAGGCCCTGTCTGAGACAGTAAGGGGGTACAGGAGGCCCTGTCTGAGCCGGTAAGGGGGTCCAGGAGGCCCTGTCTGAGACAGTAAGGGGGTGTTTGAGCGGCCAAAGGAGAGGGGCCACCAATGTTTCCGCCACTGCAGGTGACTGGGGGTCTGGAGGATTTAGATTTTAAC
>NC_088407.1:11716747-11751747 GCF_034236695.1 Oncorhynchus nerka
CTCACTCTCCTCCCACTCTCCTCCCTCTCCCTCTCTCTCCTCCCTCTCCCTCTCTCTCCTCCCTCTCCCCCTCTCTCCTCCCTCCCCCTCCCCCTCTCTCCTCCCTCCCCCTCCCCCTCTCTCCCCCTCTCCCCTCTCTCCCCCTCTCTCTTAGACCTGCCCATGCAGTTGAACATGGGAGTATTTGAGTATAATGGCCACAGTGGCTACCTGCTGAAACCAGAGTTCATGAGACGGACAGACAAACACTTTGACCCCTTCACCGAGAACATTGTGGACGGCATCGTAGCCAACACCGTGAAGATCAGGGTGAGTGGGGAGGAGTGTGTGTGTGTGTGTGTGTGTGTGTGTGTGTGTGTGACCATCTTCTCTCCATCCCTCCATCTCCAGGTGATCTCGGGTCAGTTCCTGACCGATAAGAAAGTGGGCGTGTACGTGGAAGTGGACATGTTTGGACTTCCTGCCGACACAAAGAGGAAGTATCGCACCAGGACATCCAATGGGAACAGCCTGGACCCTGTCTGGGATGACGAGACATTTGTCTTCAACAAGGTAACGTTAACACAGCTTCAACACACGCATGAGTGCAAACTCACAAACCGAACACACACTCGCGGAAACACAAAGACACAACAACGTAACATCGCCCATCATGCCGGGAATGTCCATCTACTTCCAATTCCATTCATTTCAATAGGGCTCATTTGTTAGCCCTGCTTTGTGATAAAACAACAAGTAATTTCTCTCCTCCTCTAGATGGTCCTCTCCTCCTCTCTAGGTGGTCCTCTCCTCCTCTCTAGGTGGTCCTCTCCTCCTCTCTAGGTGGTCCTCTCCTCTCTAGGTGGTCCTCTCTAGGTGGTCCTCTCCTCCTCTCTAGGTGGTCCTCTCTAGGTGGTCCTCTCCTCCTCTCTAGGTGGTCCTCTCCTCCTCTCTAGGTGGTCCTCTCCTCCTCTCTAGGTGGTCCTCTCCTCCTCTCTAAATCAAATCAAATCAAATTTTATTTGTCACATACACATGGTTAGCAGATGTTAATGCGAGTGTAGCGAAATGCTTGTGCTTCTAGTTCCGACAATGCAGTGATAACCAACAAGTAATCTAACTAACAATTCTAAAACTACTGTCTTATACACAGTGTAAGAAGATAAAGAATATGTACATAAGGATATATGAGTGAGTGATGGTACAGAGCAGCAAACAGTAGATGGTATTGAGTACAGTATATACATATGAGATGAGTATGTAGACAAAGTAAACAAAGTGGCATAGTTAAAGTGGCTAGTGATACATGTATTACATAAGGATGCAGTCGATGATGTAGAGTACAGTATATACGTATGCATATGAGATGAATAATGTAGGGTAAGTAACATTATATAAGGTAGCATTGTTTAAAGTGGCTAGTGATATATTTACATAATTTCCCATCAATTCTCTAGGTGGTCCTCTCCTCCTCTCTGGGTGGTCCTCTCTAGGTGGTCCTCTCTAGGTGGTCCTCTCCTCCTCTCTAGGTGGTCCTCTCTAGGTGGTCCTCTCTAGGTGGTCCTCTCCTCCTCTCTAGGTGGTCCTCTCCTCCTCTCTAGGTGGTCCTCTCCTCCTCTCTAGGTGGTCCTCTCCTCCTCTCTAGGTGGTCCTCTCTAGGTGGTCCTCTCTAGGTGGTCCTCTCTAGGTGGTCCTCTCCTCCTCTCTAGGTGGTCCTCTCCTCCTCTCTAGGTGGTCCTCTCTAGGTGGTCCTCTCTAGGTGGTCCTCTCTAGGTGGTCCTCTCCTCCTCTCTAGGTGGTCCTCTCTAGGTGGTCCTCTTCTCCTCTCTGGGTGGTCCTCTCTAGGTGGTCCTCTCCTCCTCTCTAGGTGGTCCTCTCCTCCTCTCTAGGTGGTCCTCTCTAGGTGGTCCTCTCCCTCTCTCTAGGTGGTCCTTTCCTCCTCTCTAGGTGGTCCTCTCTAGGTGGTCCTCTCCTCTTCTCTAGGTGGTCCTCTCCTCCTCTCTAGGTGGTCCTCTCTGGGTGATCCTCTCTAGGTGGGCCTCTCCTCCTCTCTAGGTGGTCCTCTCTAGGTGGTCCTCTCCTCCTCTCTAGGTGGTCCTCTCTAGGTGGTCCTCTCCTCCTCTCTAGGTGGTCCTCTCCTCCTCTCTAGGTGGTCCTCTCTAGGTGGTCCTCTCCTCCTCTCTAGGTGGTCCTCTCTAGGTGGTCCTCTCCTCCTCTCTGGGTGGTCCTCTCCTCCTCTCTGGGTGGTCCTCTCTAGGTGGTCCTCTCCTCCTCTCTTTGGTTGGTCCTCTCTGGGTGGTCCTCTCCTCCTCTCTGGGTGGTCCTCTCCTCCTCTCTAGGTGGTCCTCTCTAGGTGGTCCTCTCCCTCTCTCTAGGTGGTCCTCTGTAGGTGGTCCTCTCCTCTTCTCTAGGTGGTCCTCTCCTCCTCTCTAGGTGGTCCTCTCTGGGTGATCCTCTCTAGGTGGGCCTCTCCTCCTCTCTAGGTGGTCCTCTCTAGGTGGTCCTCTCCTCCTCTAGGTGGTCCTCTCTGGGTGATCCTCTCTAGGTGGGCCTCTCCTCCTCTCTAGGTGGTCCTCTCTAGGTGGTCCTCTCCTCCTCTAGGTGGTCCTCCTCTAGGTGGTCCTCCTCTAGGTGGTCCTCTCTAGGTGGTCCTCTCTAGGTGGTCCTCTCTAGGTGGTCCTCTCTAGGTGGTCCTCTCCTCCTCTCTAGGTGGTCCTCTCCTCCTCTCTAGGTGGTCCTCTCTAGGTGGTCCTCTCCTCCTCTCTGGGTGGTCCTCTCTGGGTGGACCTCTCTGGGTGGTCCTCTCCTCCTCTCTAGGTGGTCCTCTCTAGGTGGTCCTCTCCCTCTCTCTAGGTGGTCCTCTCTAGGTGGTCCTCTCTAGGTGATCCTCTCTAGGTGGTCCTCTCTAGGTGGACCTCTCTAGGTGGTCCTCTCTAGGTGGTCCTCTCCTCCTCTCTAGGTGGTCCTCTCTAGATGGTCCTCTCCTCCTCTCTAGGTGGTCCTCTCTAGGTGGTTCTCTCCTCTAGGTGATCCTCTCCTCCTCTCTAGGTGCTCCTCTCTAGGTGGTCCTCTCCTCCTCTCTAGGTGGTCCTTTCCTCCTCTCTAGGTGGTCCTCTCTAGATGGTCCTCTCCTCCTCTCTAGGTGGTCCTCTCTAGGTGGTCCTTTCCTCCTCTCTAGGTGGTCCTCTCTAGATGGTCCTCTCCTCCTCTCTAGGTGGTCCTCTCTAGGTGGTCCTCTCTAGGTGGTCCTCTCCTCCTCTCTAGGTGGTCCTCTCCTCCTCTCTAGGTGGTCCTCTCCTCCTCTCTAGGTGGTCCTCTCCTCCTCTCTAGGTGGTCCTCTCTAGGTGGTCCTCTCCTCCTCTCTGGGTGGTCCTCTCCTCCTCTCTGGGTGGTCCTCTCTGGGTGGTCCTCTCTAGGTGGTCCTCTCATCCTCTCTAGGTGGTCCTCTCTAGGTGGTCTTCTCTAGGTGGTCCTCTCCTCCTCTCTGGGTGGTCCTCTCTGGGTGGTCCTCTCTGGGTGGTCCTCTCTAGGTGGTCCTCTGTAGGTGGTCCTCTCCTCTTCTCTAGGTGGTCCTCTCCTCCTCTCTAGGTGGTCCTCTCTGGGTGATCCTCTCTAGGTGGGCCTCTCCTCCTCTCTAGGTGGTCCTCTCTAGGTGGTCCTCTCCTCCTCTCTAGGTGGTCCTCTCTAGGTGGTCCTCTCTAGGTGGTCCTCTCCTCCTCTCTAGGTGGTCCTCTCCTCCTCTCTAGGTGGTCCTCTCCTCCTCTCTAAGTGGTCCTCTCTAGGTGGTCCTCTCCTCCTCTCTGGGTGGTCCTCTCTGGGTGGTCCTCTCTGGGTGGTCCTCTCTGGGTGGTCCTCTCCTCCTCTCTAGGTGGTCCTCTCTAGGTGGTCCTCTCCCTCTCTCTAGGTGGTCCTCTCTAGGTGGTCCTCTCTAGGTGATCCTCTCTAGGTGGTCCTCTCTAGGTGGACCTCTCTAGGTGGTCCTCTCTAGGTGGTCCTCTCCTCCTCTCTAGGTGGTCCTCTCTAGATGGTCCTCTCCTCCTCTCTAGGTGGTCCTCTCTAGGTGGTTCTCTCCTCCTCTAGGTGATCCTCTCCTCCTCTAGGTGATCCTCTCCTCCTCTCTAGGTGCTCCTCTCTAGGTGGTCCTCTCCTCCTCTCTAGGTGGTCCTCTCCTCCTCTCTAGGTGGTCCTCCTCTAGGTGGTCCTTTCCTCCTCTAGGTGGTCCTCTCTAGATGGTCCTCTCCTCCTCTCTAGGTGGTCCTCTCTAGGTGGTCCTCTCTTGGTGGTCCTTTCCTCCTCTCTAGGTGGTCCTCTCTAGATGGTCCTCTCCTCCTCTCTAGATGGTCCTCTCTAGGTGGTCCTCTCTAGGTGGTTCTCTCCTCCTCTCTAGGTGGTCCTCTCTAGGTGGTCCTCTCCTCCTCTCTAGGTGGTCCTCTCCTCCTCTCTAGGTGGTCCTCTCCTCCTCTCTAGGTGGTCCTCTCTAGGTGGTCCTCTCTAGGTGGTCCTCTCATCCTCTCTAGGTGGTCCTCTCTAGGTGGTCCTCTCCTCCTCTCTGGGTGGTCCTCTCTTGGTGGTCCTCTCTAGGTGGTCCTCTTTAGGTGGTCCTCTCCACCCTGGTGTCTCTGAGGATTGTCCTGATAATCTCTCTACTTCCCTCCTCTTCTCTAGGTGGTCCTCCCCACCCTGGTGTCTCTGAGGATTGTCCTGATAATCTCTCTACTTCCCTCCTCTTCTCTAGGTGGTCCTCCCCACCCTGGTGTCTCTGAGGATTGTCCTGATAATCTCTCTACTTCCCTCCTCTTCTCTAGGTGGTCCTCCCCACCCTGGTGTCTCTGAGGATTGTCCTGATAATCTCTCTACTTCCCTCCTCTACTCTAGGTGGTCCTCCCCACCTTGGCCTCTTTGAGGATTGCTGTGTTTGAGGAGAATGGGAAGTTTCTGGGACATCGGATCTGTCCTGTGTCAACTATCCGTCCCGGTCAGTACTGAGTACGGTTTGCTGGATTCAGGCATTCAGATTTATTGTAATCTGTTACCATGGGGATTAATTTGCAATATTTTGTTTTAAAATCAAATTGTATTTATCACATGCGCCGAATAAGGTGTAGTAGACATTACAGTGAAATGCTTACTTACAAGCCCTTAACCAACAATGCAGATTAAAGAAAATGCCTTAAAAAAGTAAGAGGTAGGAATAACAAATGATTAAAGAGCAGCAGGAAATGACAACAGTGGGGCTTTAGACAGGGTATTGTGGTACAGAGTCAATGTGGAGGTTATATACAGGGTATTATGGTACAGAGTCAATGTGGAGGTTATATACAGGGTATTATGGTACAGAGTCAATGTGGAGGCTATATACAGGGGGTACCGGTACAGAGTCAATGTGGAGGCTATATACAGGGGGTACCAGTACAGAGTCAATGTGGAGACTATATACAGGGGGTACCAGTACAGAGTCAATGTGGAGACTATATACAGGGGGTACCGGTACAGAGTCAATGTGGAGACTATATACAGGGGGTACCGGTACAGAGTCAATGTGGAGACTATATACAGGGGGTACCGGTACAGAGTCAATGTGGAGACTATATACAGGGGGTACCAGTACAGAGTCAATGTGGAGACTATATACAGGGGGTACCAGTACAGAGTCAATGTGGAGACTATATACAGGGGGTACCGGTACAGAGTCAATGTGGAGGAAATATACAGGGGGTACCGATACAGAGTCAATGTGGAGACTATATACAGGGGGTACCAGTACAGAGTCAATGTGGAGGCTATATACAGGGGGTACCGGTACAGAGTCAATGTGGAGGCTATATACAGGGGGTACCAGTACAGAGTCAATGTGGAGACTATATACAGGGGGTACCGGTACAGAGTCAATGTGGAGACTATATACAGGGGGTACCGGTACAGAGTCAATGTGGAGGAAATATACAGGGGGTACCAGTACAGAGTCAATGTGGAGGCTATATACAGGGGTACCAGTACAGAGTCAATGTGGAGGCTATATACAGGGGGTACCAGTACAGAGTCAATGTGGAGGCTATATACAGGGGGTACCAGTACAGAGTCAATGTGGAGGCTATATACAGGGGGTACCAGTACAGAGTCAATGTGGAGGCTATATACAGGGGGAACCAGTACAGAGTCAATGTGGAGGCTATATACAGGGGGAACCAGTACAGAGTCAATGTGGAGGCTATATACAGGGGTACCAGTACAGAGTCAATGTGGAGGCTTTAGACAGGGGTACCAGTACAGAGTCAATGTGGAGGCTATATACAGGGGGTACTGGTACAGAGTCAATGTGGAGGCTATATACAGGGTGTTACGGTACAGAGTCAATGTGGAGGCTATATACAGGGGTACCGGTACAGAGGCAATGTGGAGTCTATATACAGGGGGTACCAGTACAGAGTCAATGTGGAGACTATATACAGGGGGTACCGGTACAGAGTCAATGTGGAGACTATATACAGGGGGTACCTGTGCAGAGTCAATGTGGAGGCTATATACAGGGGGTACCGGTACAGAGTCAATGTGGAGACTATATACAGGGGGTACCGGTACAGAGTCAATGTGGAGACTATATACAGGGGGTACCGGTACAGAGTCAATGTGGAGGCTATATACAGGTGGTACCGGTACAGAGTCAAGGTGGAGGCTATATACAGGGGGAACCAGTACAGAGTCAATGTGGAGGCTATATACAGGGTGTACTGGTACAATGTGGAGGCTATATACAGGGTATTATGGTACAAGGCAATGTGGAGGCTATATACAGGGGGTACCGGTACAGAGTCAGTGTGGAGGCTATATACAGGGGGTACCGGTACAGAGTCAATGTGGATGCTATAGGGGGTACCAGTACAGAGTCAATGTGGAGGCTATATACAGGGGTACCAGTACAGAGTCAATGTGGAGGCTATATACAGGGGGTACCAGTACAGAGTCAATGTGGAGACAGGGGGTACCAGTACAGAGTCAATGTGGAGACTATATACAGGGGTACCAGTACAGAGTCAATGTGGTGGCTATATACAGGGGTACCAGTACAGAGTCAATGTGGAGACTATATACAGGGGGTACCAGTACAGAGTCAATGTGGAGGCTATATACAGGTTGTACCGGTACAGAGTCAATGTGGAGGCTATATACAGGGGTTACCGGTACAGAGTCAATGTGGAGGCTATATACAGGGGGAACCAGTACAGAGTCAATGTGGAGGCTATATACAGGGGGTACCAGTACAGAGTCAATGTGGAGGCTATATACAGGGGGTACCGGTACAGAGTCAATGTGGAGGCTATATACAGGGGGAACCGGTACAGAGTCAATGTGGAGGCTATATACAGGGGGTACCGGTACAGAGTCCATGTGTAGACTATATACAGGGGGTACCGGTACAGAGTCAATGTGGAGGCTATATACAGGGTATTATGGTATAAGGCAATGTGGAGGCTATATACAGGGGGTACCAGTACAGAGTCAGTGTGGAGGCTATATACAGGGGGTACCGGTACAGAGTCAATGTGGAGGAAATATACAGGGGGTACCGATACAGAGTCAATGTGGAGACTATATACAGGGGGTACCAGTACAGAGTCAATGTGGAGGCTATATACAGGGGGTACCGGTACAGAGTCAATGTGGAGGCTATATACAGGGGGTACCAGTACAGAGTCAATGTGGAGACTATATACAGGGGGTACCGGTACAGAGTCAATGTGGAGACTATATACAGGGGGTACCGGTACAGAGTCAATGTGGAGGAAATATACAGGGGGTACCAGTACAGAGTCAATGTGGAGGCTATATACAGGGGGTACCAGTACAGAGTCAATGTGGAGGCTATATACAGGGGGTACCAGTACAGAGTCAATGTGGAGGCTATATACAGGGGGTACCAGTACAGAGTCAATGTGGAGGCTATATACAGGGGGTACCAGTACAGAGTCAATGTGGAGGCTATATACAGGGGGAACCAGTACAGAGTCAATGTGGAGGCTATATACAGGGGGAACCAGTACAGAGTCAATGTGGAGGCTATATACAGGGGGTACCAGTACAGAGTCAATGTGGAGGCTTTAGACAGGGGGTACCAGTACAGAGTCAATGTGGAGGCTATATACAGGGGGTACTGGTACAGAGTCAATGTGGAGGCTATATACAGGGTGTTACGGTACAGAGTCAATGTGGAGGCTATATACAGGGGTACCGGTACAGAGGCAATGTGGAGTCTATATACAGGGGGTACCAGTACAGAGTCAATGTGGAGACTATATACAGGGGGTACCGGTACAGAGTCAATGTGGAGACTATATACAGGGGGTACCTGTGCAGAGTCAATGTGGAGGCTATATACAGGGGGTACCGGTACAGAGTCAATGTGGAGACTATATACAGGGGGTACCGGTACAGAGTCAATGTGGAGACTATATACAGGGGGTACCGGTACAGAGTCAATGTGGAGGCTATATACAGGTGGTACCGGTACAGAGTCAAGGTGGAGGCTATATACAGGGGGAACCAGTACAGAGTCAATGTGGAGGCTATATACAGGGTGTACTGGTACAATGTGGAGGCTATATACAGGGTATTATGGTACAAGGCAATGTGGAGGCTATATACAGGGGGTACCGGTACAGAGTCAGTGTGGAGGCTATATACAGGGGGTACCGGTACAGAGTCAATGTGGATGCTATATACAGGGGGTACCAGTACAGAGTCAATGTGGAGGCTATATACAGGGGGTACCAGTACAGAGTCAATGTGGAGGCTATATACAGGGGGTACCAGTACAGAGTCAATGTGGAGGCTATATACAGGGGGTACCAGTACAGAGTCAATGTGGAGACTATATACAGGGGGTACCAGTACAGAGTCAATGTGGTGGCTATATACAGGGGGTACCAGTACAGAGTCAATGTGGAGACTATATACAGGGGGTACCAGTACAGAGTCAATGTGGAGGCTATATACAGGTTGTACCGGTACAGAGTCAATGTGGAGGCTATATACAGGGGTTACCGGTACAGAGTCAATGTGGAGGCTATATACAGGGGGAACCAGTACAGAGTCAATGTGGAGGCTATATACAGGGGGTACCAGTACAGAGTCAATGTGGAGGCTATATACAGGGGGTACCGGTACAGAGTCAATGTGGAGGCTATATACAGGGGGAACCGGTACAGAGTCAATGTGGAGGCTATATACAGGGGGTACCGGTACAGAGTCCATGTGTAGACTATATACAGGGGGTACCGGTACAGAGTCAATGTGGAGGCTATATACAGGGTATTATGGTATAAGGCAATGTGGAGGCTATATACAGGGGGTACCAGTACAGAGTCAGTGTGGAGGCTATATACAGGGGGTACCGGTACAGAGTCAATGTGGAGGCTATATACAGGGTGTTACGGTACAGAGTCAATGTGGAGGCTATATACAGGGGTACCGGTACAGAGTCAATGTGGAGGCTATATACAGGGTGTACTGGTACAATGTGGAGGCTATATACAGGGTATTATGGTACAAGGCAATGTGGAGGCTATATACAGGGGGTACCGGTACAGAGTCAGTGTGGAGGCTATATACAGGGGGTACCGGTACAGAGTCAATGTGGATGCTATATACAGGGGGTACCAGTACAGAGTCAATGTGGAGGCTATATACAGGGGGTACCAGTACAGAGTCAATGTGGAGGCTATATACAGGGGGTACCAGTACAGAGTCAATGTGGAGGCTATATACAGAGGGTACCTGTGCAGAGTCAATGTGGAGGCTATATACAGGGGGTACCGGTACAGAGTCAATGTGGAGACTATATACAGGGGGTACCGGTACAGAGTCAATGTGGAGGCTATATACAGAGGGTACCTGTGCAGAGTCAATGTGGAGGCTATATACAGGGGGTACCGGTACAGAGTCAATGTGGAGACTATATACAGGGGGTACCGGTACAGAGTCAATGTGGAGACTATATACAGGGGTACCGGTACAGAGTCAATGTGGAGACTATATACAGGGGGTACCAGTACAGAGTCAATGTGGAGGCTATATACAGGGGGTACCAGTACAGAGTCAATGTGGAGGCTATATACAGGGGGTACCGGTACAGAGTCAATGTGGAGGCTATATACAGGGGTACCGGTACAGAGGCAATGTGGAGTCTATATACAGGGGTACCGGTACAGAGTCAATGTGGAGGCTATATACAGGGTGTACTGGTACAATGTGGAGGCTATATACAGGGTATTATGGTACAAGGCAATGTGGAGGCTATATACAGGGGGTACCGGTACAGAGTCAGTGTGGAGGCTATATACAGGGGGTACCGGTACAGAGTCAATGTGGATGCTATATACAGGGGGTACCAGTACAGAGTCAATGTGGAGGCTATATACAGGGGGTACCAGTACAGAGTCAATGTGGAGGCTATATACAGGGGGTACCAGTACAGAGTCAATGTGGAGGCTATATACAGGGGGTACCGGTACAGAGTCAATGTGGAGACTATATACAGGGGGTACCGGTACAGAGTCAATGTGGAGGCTATATACAGGGGGTACCGGTACAGAGTCAATGTGGAGACTATATACAGGGGGTACCGGTACAGAGTCAATGTGGAGACTATATACAGGGGGTACCTGTGCAGAGTCAATGTGGAGGCTATATACAGGGGGTACCTTTACAGAGTCAATGTGGAGACTATATACAGGGGGTACCGGTACGGAGTCAATGTGGAGGCTATATACAGGGGGTACCGGTACAGAGTCAATGTGGAGGCTATATACAGGGGGTACCGGTACAGTGTCAATGTGGAGGCTATATACAGGTGGTACCGGTACAGAGTCAATGTGTCAATGTGCGGGGGCACCGGTGTCGAGGTAATTATGTACATGTAGGTAGAGTTATTAAAGTGGCTATGCATAGATAATAACAGAGAGTAGCATTAGCGTAGAAGGGGGGCGGGGGCAATGCAAATAGTTTTGATTAGATGTTCAGGAGTCTTTTGGCTTGGGGGTAGAAGCTATTTAGAAGCCTCTTGGACCTAGACTTGGCGCTCCGGTACCGCTTGCCGAAAGAACAGTCTATGACTAGGGTGGCTGGAGTCTTTGCCATTTTTAGGGCCTTCCTCTGACACCACCTGGTATAGAGGTCCTGAATGGCAGGAAGCTTGGCCCCGGTGATGTACTGGGCCGTACTCACTACCCTCTGTAGTGCCTTGCCGTTGGAGGCCGAGCTGTTGCCATACCAGGCAGTGATGCAACCAGATGCTCTCGATGGTGCAGCTGTAAAACTTTTTGAGGATCTGAGGACCCATGCCAAATCTTTTCAGTCCCCTGAGGGGGAATAGGTTTTGTCGTGCCCTCTTCACAACTGTCTTGGTGTGTTTGGGACCATGTTAGTTTGTTGGCGATGTGGACGCCGAGGAACTTGAAGCTCTCAACCTGCTCCACTACAGCCCCGTTGATGAGAAAGCGGGCGTGCTCGGTCCTCCTCAATCTATTATCATAATGGTGAATCACCTATACTATGAGATCTGTTGTTTTCTTGGGATCTTTGAACGTGTGTGTTTTTTTAAATCGTGTGTGTGTGTGTGTGTGTGTGTGCGCGTGTGTGTGTTGTAGGTTACCACTACATCAGCCTGAAGAACGAGATGAATCAACCTCTGATGCTGCCCTCCCTCCTGGTCTACACCGAGGCTCAAGACTACGTTCCTAATGAACACCAGGGTAAGAAAATACACTACCCATAACCCTTTAGGACTAACCTAACCATAACCCTCTAGGACTAAACTACCCATAACCCTCTAGGACTAAACTACCCATAACCCTCTAGGACTAAACTACCCATAACCCTCTAGGACTAAACTACCCATAACCCTCTAGGACTAAACTACCCATAACCCTCTAGGACTAAACTACCCATAACCCTCTAGGACTAAACTACCCATAACCCTCTAGGACTAAACTACCCATAACCCTCTAGGACTAAACTACCCATAACCCTCTAGGACTAAACTACCCATAACCCTTTAGGAATAAACTACCCATAACCCTCTAGGATGAAACTACCCATAACCCTCTAGGACTAAACTACCCATAAACCTTTAGGAATAAACTACCCATAACCCTTTAGGACTAAACTACCCATAACCCTTTAGGACTAAACTACCCATAACCCTTTAGGACTACATTCTTAAAGGACACCAGGGTGAAACTACACTATCCATAACCTCCTGGGCCCCCACTACCCATAACCTCCTGGGCCCCCACTACCCATAACCTCCTGGGCCCCCACTACCCATAACCTCCTGAGACCACACTATCCATAACCTCCTAGGACCCCACTACCCATAACCTCCTGAGACCACACTACCCATAACCTCCTGAGACCACACTACCCATAACCTCCTGGGACCCCACTATCCATAACCTCCTGAGACCACACTACCATAACCTCCTAGGACCCCACTACCATAACCTCTTAGGACCCCACTACCCATAACCTCCTGAGACCACACTACCATAACCTCCTAGGACCCCACTACCCATAACCTCCTGAGACCACACTACCCATAACCTCCTGGGACCCCACTACCCATAACCTCCTGGGAGCCCACTACCCATAACCTCCTGGGAGCCCACTACCCATAACCTCCTGGGAGCCCACTACCCATAACCCTCTAGGACTAAACTACCCATAACCCTCTAGGACTAAACTACCCATAACCCTCTAGGACTAAACTACCCATAACCCTCTAGGACTAAACTACCCATAACCCTCTAGGACTAAACTACCCATAACCCTTTAGGATGAAACTACCCATAACCCTCTAGGACTAAACTACCCATAACCCTCTAGGACTAAACTACCCATAAACCTTTAGGAATAAACTACCCATAAACCTTTAGGACTAAACTACCCATAACCCTTTAGGACTAAACTACCCATAACCCTTTAGGACTAAACTACCCATAACCCTTTAGGACTACATTCTTAAAGGACACCAGGGTGAAACTACACTATCCATAACCTCCTGAGACCACACTACCATAACCTCCTAGGACCCCACTACCCATAACCTCCTGAGACCACACTACCATAACCTCCTGGGACCCCACTACCCATAACCTCCTGGGACCGCACTACCCATAACCTCCTGGGACCGCACTACCCATAACCTCCTGGGACCGCACTACCCATAAGCTCCTGGGACCGCACTACCCATAACCTCCTGGGACCGCACTACCCATAACCTCCTGGGACCCCACTACCCATAACCTCCTGGGACCCCACTACCCATAACCTCCTGGGACCGCACTACCCATAATCCCCAGGGACCGCACTATCCATAACCTCCTGAGACCCCACTACCCCATAATCCCCTGGGACCACACTACCCCATAATCCCCTGGGACCACACTACCCCATAATCCCCTGGGACCACACTACCCCATAATCCCCTGGGACCACACTACCCATAATCCCCAGGGACCACACTATCCATAATCCCCAGGGACCACACTATCCATAATCCCCAGGGACCACACTACCCATAATCCCCTGGGACCACACTACGCATAATCCCCTGGGACCACACTACCCCATAATCCCCTGGGACCACACTACCCCATAATCCCCTGGGACCACACTACCCCATAATCCCCTGGGACCACACTACCCCATAATCCCCTGGGACCACACTACCCATAATCCCCTGGGACCACACTACCCATAATCCCCAGGGACCACACTATCCATAATCCCCAGGGACCACACTATCCATAATCCCCAGGGACCACACTACCCATAATCCCCTGGGACCACACTACGCATAATCCCCTGGGACCACACTACGCATAATCCCCTGGGACCACACTATCCATAATCCCCTGGGACCACACTCCCCATAATCCTCTGGGATTAACACCAAGGATGTATTCATTACGACGATTTGGAACGGAAAGAGTTTCTGTTGGAAAAGTTCAGGTTGGTCCCTCTCCGTTGTCATTCCGTTTGGTAATGAAATGGTGATCAGTTAGCGGTTTCCGTTGGAAAATGTCATGAATACGCCCCAGTTATGGAAAATACTACATTTTTACTGGGAGAACTCGTTCACGTTAGCTGAACTCTGACATCACCTACTAAGGAAATTACTTTGATGACATAATTTCCTGCACTTAAATGCAACTACAAATGTGTGTGTACCAGGCACATTGCTCCTTGTGTATTATAGAGTATGCAGAAGCATTAACCAACCCCATGAAACATGTTAGAGTAGGCAGAAGCATTAACCAACCCCATGAAACATGTTAGAGTATGCAGAAGCATTAACCAACCCCATGAAACATGTTAGAGTATGCAGAAGCATTAACTAACCTCATGAAACATGTTAGAGTATGCAGAAGCATTAACTAACCTCATGAAACGTGTGTTACAGAGTATGCAGAAGCATTAACTAACCTCATGAAACGTGTGTTACAGAGTATGCAGAAGCCTTGACCAACCCCATGAAACATTACAGTCTCCTGGTCCAGAGAGACAGACAGCTGGCGTCTCTAATGGAGGACAACAGTGAGGTGAGGACACAGACGCTCACACACTGACAGCTAGCTGCTTTCATGAAGGCCAGCAGTAAGAGGAGGAGACTGTTGAAATCTGTCCATTCACAACCATTACTATGAACTATGAACACCAGCCCCCACTACCTAAGTTACAAGTTTAAAGAGGTCACCCAGATTTCCAAAAGTACATGTTTGGTTTCCTTATCAAGTAAGCGGTCTAGGTATAAGGGTAGGTAGACCACCATCCATTATAATGCTTAGGTTATGTTGCCCTGGTTAACCGTGTGTGTGCGTGTGTGTGTGTCTGTGTGTGTGTGTGTGCGTGTGTGTAGAGTGTTTTTGAGCAGCCAAAGGAGGGAGGGCCGGATTTGGAAGGTGACGCCCCTCTTGTGAAGATCCCCTCCCCCCTCCATCCCGTCCCCGCCCCCGTCGATGACATCGTTGACCTCACCAGCTCACCTGGTCCAGGTAGGGCTACGTTGTCACAGAGGAGGCTGGTGGGAGGAGGCGTTACGAGGACGGATAGGTATCAACCCCATCAGACGGATACCGTTCCATTGATTCCATTCCAGCTATTACGATGAGCACGTTCTGCTAGGTCTCCGCCCACCTAGGTCTCCGCCCACCAGCCACTTCAATTCAATGCCTTCTCTTCAGACATTCTTTCCCCTTACCGTGCTGTGTGATATACATACCAGTTACCGTGCTGTGTGATATACATACCAGTCATGTTACCGTGCTGTGTGATATACATACCAGTCATGTTACCATGCTGTGTGATATACATACTAGTTACCGTGCTGTGTGATATACATACTAGTTACCGTGCTGTGTGATATACATACCAGTCATGTTACCGTGCTGTGTGATGAACATACCAGTCATGTTGCCGTGCTGTGTGTGATATACATACCAGTCATGTTGCCGTGCTGTGTGATATACATACTAGTCATGTTACCGTGCTGTGTGATATACATACTAGTTACCGTGCTGTGTGATATACATACTAGTTACCGTGCTGTGTGATATACATACCAGTCATGTTACCGTGCTGTGTGATATACATACTAGTCATGTTACCGTGCTGTGTGATATACATACCAGTCATGTTACCGTGCTGTGTGATATACATACTAGTTACCGTGCTGTGTGATATACATACTAGTCATGTTACCGTGCTGTGTGATATACATACCAGTCATGTTACCGTGCTGTGTGATATACATACTAGGTACCGTGCTGTGTGATATACATACTAGTTACCGTGCTGTGTGATATACATACCAGTCATGTTACCGTGCTGTGTGATGAACATACCAGTCATGTTGCCGTGCTGTGTAATATACATACCAGTCATGTTACCGTGCTGTGTGATATACATACCAGTCATGTTACCGTGCTGTGTGATATACATACCAGTCATGTTACCGTGCTGTGTGATATACATACTAGTTACCGTGCTGTGTGATATACATACTAGTCATGTTACCATGCTGTGTGATATACATACCAGTCATGTTGCCGTGCTGTGTGATATACATACTAGGTACCGTGCTGTGTGATATACATACTAGCTACCGTGCTGTGTGATATACATGTGCTGTGTGATATACATACTAGCTACCGTGCTGTGTGATATACATACTAGGTACCGTGCTGTGTGATATACATACTAGCTACCGTGCTGTGTGATATACATACCAGGTACCGTGCTGTGTGATATACATACCAGTCATGTTACCGTGCTGTGTGATATACATACTAGTTACCGTGCTGTGTGATATACATACTAGCTACCGTGCTGTGTGATATACATACTAGTCATGTTACCATGCTGTGTGATATACATACTAGGTACCGTGCTGTGTGATATACATACTAGTTACCGTGCTGTGTGATATACATACTAGCTACCGTGCTGTGTGATATACATACTAGCTACCGTGCTGTGTGATATACATACCAGTCATGTTACCGTGCTGTGTGATATACATACCAGTTACCGTGCTGTGTGATATACATACTAGGTACCGTGCTGTGTGATATACATACTAGGTACCGTGCTGTGTGATATACATACTAGGTACCGTGCTGTGTGATATACATACTAGGTACCGTGCTGTGTGATATACATACCAGTCATGTTACCGTGCTGTGTGATATACATACTAGCTACCGTGCTGTGTGATATACATACTAGGTACCGTGCTGTGTGATATACATACTAGGTACCGTGCTGTGTGATATACATACTAGTCATGTTACCGTGCTGTGTGATATACATACCAGTCATGTTGCCGTGCTGTGTGATATACATACCAGTCATGTTGCCGTGCTGTGTGATATACATACCAATCATGTTGCCGTGCTGTGTGATATACATACCAGTCATGTTGCGATGCTGTGTGATATACATACCAGTTGCCGTGCTGTGTGATGAACATACCAGTCATGTTGCCATGCTGTGTGATATACATACCAGTCATGTTGCCGTGCTGTGTGATATACATACCAGTCATGTTGCGATGCTGTGTGATATACATACCAGTCATGTTACCGTGCTGTGTGATATACATACTAGTCATGTTACCGTGCTGTGTGATATACATACTAGTTACCGTGCTGTGTGATATGCATACCAGTCATGTTGCCGTGCTGTGTGATATACATACTATGTACCGTGCTGTGTGATATACATACTAGTTACCGTGCTGTGTGATATACATACCAGTCATGTTACCGTGCTGTGTGATATACATACCAGTCATGTTACCATGCTGTGTGATATACATACTAGTTACCGTGCTGTGTGATATACATACTAGTTACCGTGCTGTGTGATATACATACCAGTCATGTTACCGTGCTGTGTGATGAACATACCAGTCATGTTGCCGTGCTGTGTGTGATATACATACCAGTCATGTTGCCGTGCTGTGTGATATACATACTAGTCATGTTACCGTGCTGTGTGATATACATACTAGTTACCGTGCTGTGTGATATACATACTAGTTACCGTGCTGTGTGATATACATACCAGTCATGTTACCGTGCTGTGTGATATACATACTAGTCATGTTACCGTGCTGTGTGATATACATACCAGTCATGTTACCGTGCTGTGTGATATACATACTAGTTACCGTGCTGTGTGATATACATACTAGTCATGTTACCGTGCTGTGTGATATACATACCAGTCATGTTACCGTGCTGTGTGATATACATACTAGGTACCGTGCTGTGTGATATACATACCAGTTACCGTGCTGTGTGATATACATACTAGGTACCGTGCTGTGTGATATACATACCAGTTACCGTGCTGTGTGATATAAATACCTATTACCGTGCTGTGTGATATACATACCAGTCATGTTACCGTGCTGTGTGATATACATACCAGTCATGTTACCGTGCTGTGTGATATACATACCAGTCATGTTGCCGTGCTGTGTGATATACATACCAGTTACCGTGCTGTGTGATGAACATACCAGTCATGTTACCGTGCTGTGTGATATACATACCAGTCATGTTACCGTGCTGTGTGATATACATACCAGTCATGTTACCGTGCTGTGTAATATACATACCAGTTACCGTGCCGTGTGATGAACATACCAGTCATGTTGCCGTGCTGTGTGATATACATACTAGTTACCGTGCTGTGTGATATACATACCAGTCATGTTACCGTGCTGTGTGATATACATACCAGTCATGTTGCCGTGCTGTGTGATATACATACTAGTTACCGTGCTGTGTGATATACATACCAGTCATGTTGCCGTGCTGTGTGATATACATACTAGGTACCGTGCTGTGTGATATACATACTAGTTACCGTGCTGTGTGATATACATACCAGTCATGTTACCGTGCTGTGTGATATACATACTAGTTACCGTGCTGTGTGATATACATACCAGTCATGTTACCGTGCTGTGTGATGAACATACCAGTCATGTTGCCGTGCTGTGTAATATACATACCAGTCATGTTACCGTGCTGTGTGATAAACATACCAGTCATGTTACCGTGCTGTGTGATATACATACCAGTCATGTTACCGTGCTGTGTGATATACATACTAGTCATGTTACCGTGCTGTGTGATATACATACTAGTTACCGTGCTGTGTGATATACATACCAGTTACCGTGCTGTGTGATATACATACCAGTCATGTTGCCGTGCTGTGTGATATACATACCAGTTACCGTGCTGTGTGATATACATACTAGTCATGTTACCGTGCTGTGTGATATACATACCAGTCATGTTACCGTGCTGTGTGATATACATACTAATTACCGTGCTGTGTGATATACATACTAGTTACCGTGCTGTGTGATATACATACTAGTTACCGTGCTGTGTGATATACATACCAGTCATGTTACCGTGCTGTGTGATATACATACTAGTTACCGTGCTGTGTGATATACATACTAGTTACCGTGCTGTGTGATATACATACTAGTTACCGTGCTGTGTGATATACATACCAGTCATGTTACCGTGCTGTGTGATATACATACCAGTTACCGTGCTGTGTGATATACATACCAGTTACCGTGCTGTGTGATATACATACTAGTCATGTTACCGTGCTGTGTGATATACATACTAGTTACCGTGCTGTGTGATATACATACTAGTTACCGTGCTGTGTGATATACATACCAGTCATGTTACCGTGCTGTGTGATATACATACCAGTTACCGTGCTGTGTGATATACATACCAGTTACCGTGCTGTGTGATACACATACCAGTCATGTTACCGTGCTGTGTGATATACATACTAGTCATGTTACCGTGCTGTGTGATATACATACTAGTTACCGTGCTGTGTGATATACATACCAGTCATGTTGCCGTGCTGTGTGATATACATACCAGTTACCGTGCTGTGTAATATACATACCAGTCATGTTACCGTGCTGTGTGATATACATACCAGTCATGTTACCGTGCTGTGTGATATACATACCAGTCATGTTACCGTGCTGTGTAATATACATACCAGTCATGTTACCGTGCTGTGTGATATACATACCAGTTACCGTGCTGTGTGATCTACATACTAGTTACCGTGCTGTGTGATATACATACCAGTTACCGTGCTGTGTGATATACATACCAGTTACCGTGCTGTGTGATCTACATACCAGTTACCGTGCTGTGTGATATACATACTAGGTACCGTGCTGTGTGATATACATACCAGTTACCGTGCTGTGTGATATACATACTAGGTACCGTGCTGTGTGATATACATACCAGTTACCGTGCTGTGTGATATACATACTAGGTACCGTGCTGTGTGATATACATACTAGGTACCGTGCTGTGTGATATACATACCAGTTACCGTGCTGTGTGATATACATACTAGGTACCGTGCTGTGTGATATACATACTAGGTACCGTGCTGTGTGATATACATACCAGTCATGTTACCGTGCTGTGTGATATACATACTAGTCATGTTACCGTGCTGTGTGATATACATACCAGTCATGTTACCGTGCTGTGTGATATACATACTAGTTACCGTGCTGTGTGATATACATACTAGTCATGTTACCGTGCTGTGTGATATACATACCAGTCATGTTACCGTGCTGTGTGATATACATACTAGGTACCGTGCTGTGTGATATACATACTAGTTACCGTGCTGTGTGATATACATACCAGTCATGTTACCGTGCTGTGTGATGAACATACCAGTCATGTTGCCGTGCTGTGTAATATACATACCAGTCATGTTACCGTGCTGTGTGATATACATACCAGTCATGTTACCGTGCTGTGTGATATACATACCAGTCATGTTACCGTGCTGTGTGATATACATACTAGTTACCGTGCTGTGTGATATACATACTAGTCATGTTACCATGCTGTGTGATATACATACCAGTCATGTTGCCGTGCTGTGTGATATACATACTAGGTACCGTGCTGTGTGATATACATACTAGCTACCGTGCTGTGTGATATACATGTGCTGTGTGATATACATACTAGCTACCGTGCTGTGTGATATACATACTAGGTACCGTGCTGTGTGATATACATACTAGCTACCGTGCTGTGTGATATACATACCAGGTACCGTGCTGTGTGATATACATACCAGTCATGTTACCGTGCTGTGTGATATACATACTAGTTACCGTGCTGTGTGATATACATACTAGCTACCGTGCTGTGTGATATACATACTAGTCATGTTACCATGCTGTGTGATATACATACTAGGTACCGTGCTGTGTGATATACATACTAGTTACCGTGCTGTGTGATATACATACTAGCTACCGTGCTGTGTGATATACATACTAGCTACCGTGCTGTGTGATATACATACCAGTCATGTTACCGTGCTGTGTGATATACATACCAGTCATGTTACCGTGCTGTGTGATATACATAATAGTTACCGTGCTGTGTGATATACATACTAGGTACCGTGCTGTGTGATATACATACTAGGTACCGTGCTGTGTGATATACATACTAGGTACCGTGCTGTGTGATATACATACCAGTCATGTTACCGTGCTGTGTGATATACATACTAGCTACCGTGCTGTGTGATATACATACTAGGTACCGTGCTGTGTGATATACATACTAGGTACCGTGCTGTGTGATATACATACTAGTCATGTTACCGTGCTGTGTGATATACATACCAGTCATGTTGCCGTGCTGTGTGATATACATACCAGTCATGTTGCCGTGCTGTGTGATATACATACCAATCATGTTGCCGTGCTGTGTGATATACATACCAGTCATGTTGCGATGCTGTGTGATATACATACCAGTTGCCGTGCTGTGTGATGAACATACCAGTCATGTTGCCATGCTGTGTGATATACATACCAGTCATGTTGCCGTGCTGTGTGATATACATACCAGTCATGTTGCGATGCTGTGTGATATACATACCAGTCATGTTACCGTGCTGTGTGATATACATACTAGTCATGTTACCGTGCTGTGTGATATACATACTAGTTACCGTGCTGTGTGATATACATACCAGTCATGTTGCCGTGCTGTGTGATATACATACTATGTACCGTGCTGTGTGATATACATACTAGTTACCGTGCTGTGTGATATACATACCAGTCATGTTACCGTGCTGTGTGATATACATACCAGTCATGTTACCATGCTGTGTGATATACATACTAGTTACCGTGCTGTGTGATATACATACTAGTTACCGTGCTGTGTGATATACATACCAGTCATGTTACCGTGCTGTGTGATGAACATACCAGTCATGTTGCCGTGCTGTGTGTGATATACATACCAGTCATGTTGCCGTGCTGTGTGATATACATACTAGTCATGTTACCGTGCTGTGTGATATACATACTAGTTACCGTGCTGTGTGATATACATACTAGTTACCGTGCTGTGTGATATACATACCAGTCATGTTACCGTGCTGTGTGATATACATACTAGTCATGTTACCGTGCTGTGTGATATACATACCAGTCATGTTACCGTGCTGTGTGATATACATACTAGTTACCGTGCTGTGTGATATACATACTAGTCATGTTACCGTGCTGTGTGATATACATACCAGTCATGTTACCGTGCTGTGTGATATACATACTAGGTACCGTGCTGTGTGATATACATACCAGTTACCGTGCTGTGTGATATACATACCAGTTACCGTGCTGTGTGATATACATACTAGGTACCGTGCTGTGTGATATACATACCAGTTACCGTGCTGTGTGATATAAATACCTATTACCGTGCTGTGTGATATACATACCAGTCATGTTACCGTGCTGTGTGATATACATACCAGTCATGTTACCGTGCTGTGTGATATACATACCAGTCATGTTGCCGTGCTGTGTGATATACATACCAGTTACCGTGCTGTGTGATGAACATACCAGTCATGTTACCGTGCTGTGTGATATACATACCAGTCATGTTACCGTGCTGTGTGATATACATACCAGTCATGTTACCGTGCTGTGTAATATACATACCAGTTACCGTGCCGTGTGATGAACATACCAGTCATGTTGCCGTGCTGTGTGATATACATACTAGTTACCGTGCTGTGTGATATACATACCAGTCATGTTACCGTGCTGTGTGATATACATACCAGTCATGTTGCCGTGCTGTGTGATATACATACTAGTTACCGTGCTGTGTGATATACATACCAGTCATGTTGCCGTGCTGTGTGATATACATACTAGGTACCGTGCTGTGTGATATACATACTAGTTACCGTGCTGTGTGATATACATACCAGTCATGTTACCGTGCTGTGTGATATACATACTAGTTACCGTGCTGTGTGATATACATACCAGTCATGTTACCGTGCTGTGTGATGAACATACCAGTCATGTTGCCGTGCTGTGTAATATACATACCAGTCATGTTACCGTGCTGTGTGATAAACATACCAGTCATGTTACCGTGCTGTGTGATATACATACCAGTCATGTTACCGTGCTGTGTGATATACATACTAGTCATGTTACCGTGCTGTGTGATATACATACTAGTTACCGTGCTGTGTGATATACATACCAGTTACCGTGCTGTGTGATATACATACCAGTCATGTTGCCGTGCTGTGTGATATACATACCAGTTACCGTGCTGTGTGATATACATACTAGTCATGTTACCGTGCTGTGTGATATACATACCAGTCATGTTACCGTGCTGTGTGATATACATACTAATTACCGTGCTGTGTGATATACATACTAGTTACCGTGCTGTGTGATATACATACTAGTTACCGTGCTGTGTGATATACATACCAGTCATGTTACCGTGCTGTGTGATATACATACTAGTTACCGTGCTGTGTGATATACATACTAGTTACCGTGCTGTGTGATATACATACTAGTTACCGTGCTGTGTGATATACATACCAGTCATGTTACCGTGCTGTGTGATATACATACCAGTTACCGTGCTGTGTGATATACATACCAGTTACCGTGCTGTGTGATATACATACTAGTCATGTTACCGTGCTGTGTGATATACATACTAGTTACCGTGCTGTGTGATATACATACTAGTTACCGTGCTGTGTGATATACATACCAGTCATGTTACCGTGCTGTGTGATATACATACCAGTTACCGTGCTGTGTGATATACATACCAGTTACCGTGCTGTGTGATACACATACCAGTCATGTTACCGTGCTGTGTGATATACATACTAGTCATGTTACCGTGCTGTGTGATATACATACTAGTTACCGTGCTGTGTGATATACATACCAGTCATGTTGCCGTGCTGTGTGATATACATACCAGTTACCGTGCTGTGTAATATACATACCAGTCATGTTACCGTGCTGTGTGATATACATACCAGTCATGTTACCGTGCTGTGTGATATACATACCAGTCATGTTACCGTGCTGTGTAATATACATACCAGTCATGTTACCGTGCTGTGTGATATACATACCAGTTACCGTGCTGTGTGATCTACATACTAGTTACCGTGCTGTGTGATATACATACCAGTTACCGTGCTGTGTGATATACATACCAGTTACCGTGCTGTGTGATCTACATACCAGTTACCGTGCTGTGTGATATACATACTAGGTACCGTGCTGTGTGATATACATACCAGTTACCGTGCTGTGTGATATACATACTAGGTACCGTGCTGTGTGATATACATACCAGTTACCGTGCTGTGTGATATACATACCAGTCATGTTACCGTGCTGTGTGATATACATACCAGTCATGTTACCGTGCTGTGTGATATACATACCAGTCATGTTGCCGTGCTGTGTGATATACATACTAGTTACCGTGCTGTGTGATATACATACTAGTTACCGTGCTGTGTGATATACATACCAGTCATGTTACCGTGCTGTGTGATATACATACTAGTTACCGTGCTGTGTGATATACATACCAGTCATGTTACCGTGCTGTGTGATATACATACCAGTCATGTTACCATGCTGTGTGATATACATACCAGTCATGTTGCCGTGCTGTGTGATATACATACTAGTTACCATGCTGTGTGATATACATACTAGGTACCGTGCTGTGTGATATACATACCAGTTACCGTGCTGTGTGATATACATACCAGTCATGTTACCGTGCTGTGTGATATACATACCAGTCATGTTACCGTGCTGTGTGATATACATACTAGTTACCGTGCTGTGTGATATACATACTAGTTACCGTGCTGTGTGATATACATACCAGTCATGTTACCGTGCTGTGTGATATACATACTAGTTACCGTGCTGTGTGATATACATACCAGTTACCGTGCTGTGTGATATACATACCAGTCATGTTACCGTGCTGTGTGATATACATACCAGTTACCGTGCTGTGTGATGAACATACCAGTCATGTTGCCGTGCTGTGTGATATACATACCAGTTAACGTGCTGTGTGATATACATACCAGTTACCGTGCTGTGTGATGAACATACCAGTCATGTTGCCGTGCTGTGTGATATACATACTAGTTACCGTGCTGTGTGATATACATACTAGTCATGTCATGTCCCTGTCTCCATGTTTCAGGCCAGAAAGAGGATCTTATTGCAATAGTCCTGACAAGTAAGTACACCCCGTTCCACTCATCTACGTTACACCACAGAACTCACTATCGCCATCATGTGGTGGGAGGCCAAATCGATCAGATAATTCCACTGTTTCTCTCTCTCTGTCTCTCTTCCTCTCTCTCTCGCTCTCTCCCCCTTCCCCCTTTCTCTCCCCCTTCCCCCATTTCTCTCCCCCTTCCCCTATGTCTCTCCCCCTTCCCCCATTTCTCTCCCTCTTCCCCTATGTCTCTCCCCCTCTCTCAGATCTCCAGGCTCAGTCTATTGAAGAGCTGAAACAGCAGAGGTCATATCTGAAGCTGTTTAACAAACAGTGTAAAGAACTCCAAGAGCTCCGTAAGAAGCACCTGAAGAAGGTTAGACTGAGAATCACTCTCACCTCCGTCTCCCATTGGAAATAGTAACTGGCAGAGATCTTACCAACGAACAACAATAATCTATTTATTCATCGCTAAGAAATACGGCTTGTGATTATCGAACATTTAGACGTGTGTGTGTGTGTGTGTGTGTGTGTGTGTGTGTGTTAACAGGTATGGTCCCTGAGTAAAGAACAGAAGAGTCGCTTTAGCCAGCTCCACTCTGACACACAGAAACAACGCAGTCAGATGGAGAAACACCTGAAATCCAGCATGAAGAAGAAGTAAGATGGAGGGATGAAGAGGGGCAGGGTGGGTGATGAAGAGGGGCAGGGTGGGTGATGAAGAGGGGCAGGGTGGGTGATGAAGAGGGGCAGGATGGAGGATGAAGAGGGGCAGGATGGGGGATGAAGAGGGGCAGGATGGGTGATGAAGAGGGGCAGGATGGGTGACGAAGAGGGGCAGGATGGGTGACGAAGAGGGGCAGGATGGGTGACGAAGAGGGGCAGGATGGGTGACGAAGAGGGGCAGGATGGGTGATGAAGAGGGGCAGGAATCCATTAACTCAGGGCTGTATTCATTGGCTAGACATTGTAGCAAATCGTTTTGCAAAAACAAAAACAAAAAGTTTACTCCAAATAGAAAACATTTTGCAGAGAGATTTGACCTGGGAGTTGGTTCCTAGTGATAAAAGAGGGAGAGACATGGTGGAGAATACTGTGTGTGTGTGTGTGTGTGTGTGTGTGTGTGTGTGTGTGTGTGTGTGTGTGTGTGTGTCAGGGAGTCAGCAGAGCCGGTGCAGAGGCAGCTGACAGCGTTGGAGGCGGAGCTACAGAAACAGACCGTGCAGCTCAGGGAGTGGCAGATGGAGGAGCTTCTCAAACTACGACAAGAACAACACTCACTGGAGAGAAAGAAGAGACACACACACCTACAAGAGGTACACACACACACCTACAGGAGGTACACACACCTACAAGAGGTACACACACACACACCTACAGGAGGTACACACACACCTACAGGAGGTACACACACACCTACAGGAGGTACACACACACCTACAAGAGGTACACACACACACACACACCTACAAGAGGTACACACACACACACACACACCTACAAGAGGTACACACACCTACAAGAGGTACACACACCTACAAGAGGTACACACACCTACAAGAGGTACACACACACACACACCTACAAGAGGTACACACACACACCTACAAGAGGTACACACACCTACAAGAGGTACACACACACACACACACACACACCTACAAGAGGTACACACACACACACACCTACAAGAGGTACACACACACACACACCTACAAGAGGTACACACACACACACACACACACACACCTACAAGAGGTACACACACCTACAAGAGGTATATACACACATACACCTACAAGAGGTATACACACACACCTACAAGAGGTATACACACACACACACACACCTACAAGAGGTACACACACACACCTACAAGAGGTACACACACACACACACACACACACACACACCTACAAGAGGTACACACACACACACACACACACCTACAAGAGGTACACACACACACACACCTACAAGAGGTACACACACACACACACCTACAAGAGGTACACACACACACACACCTACAAGATGTACACACACACACACACACACCTACGAGTGGTACACACACACCTACGAGTGGTACACACACACACACACACACCTACGAGTGGTCACACTCTCTCAGCCCTCTATCTATGTGCTCCAGCTGTCTCGGAAACTAGAGGAGACGGCCCAGGAATGCCAGCCGGCTCAACTGAAAAACCTCAAGGACATATGTGCTAGGTAAGATGGCTCTACCAATTTAAACCCACTGTTAGAGCACACCTTTCAGGACCTGACGTTATTCTCTAGGACACCTTTCAAGATTGGATTTGATTTGTAACATACTGTTTTCTGATCATTTCTAATAATAATTGATTGGATTCATCGGAGAGCTTTTCCATCCCTCAAAGCACTTGCATAGTAAGGAGGAAACTGGCCTCGTCCACCACCTAGATGATGACATTTGTACCAGAACTCTGACCACATATCAGCTGTCATAACAACTATATTACTCACAATGTACCTAGTCAGTTATTCTGATGGAATCACTTCCTGGTCTGATGCAATCGCAAGCTGTCTTCTACTTTTAAGGTTTAAAGGTGCCCTACTGTCTTTTTGAAATGTTGTTGATTTGGTTATACCGTTGTTGTTGTTGTTGATTTGGTTATAACATTGTTGTTGTTGATTTGGTTATAACGTTGTTGTTGATTTGGTTATACCGTTGTTGATTTGGTTATACTGTTGTTGTTGTTGTTGATTTGGTTATAACGTTGTTGTTGATTTGGTTATACTGTTGTTGTTGTTGTTGTTGATTTGGTTATACTGTTATTGTTGTTGGTTTGGTTATACTGTTGTTGTTGATTTGGTTATACTGTTGTTGTTGATCTGGTTATACTGTTTTTGTTGATTTGGTTATACTGTTGTTGTTGATTTGGTTATACTGTTGTTGTTGATTTGGTTATACTGTTGTTGTTGATCTGGTTATACTGTTATTGTTGTTGATCTGGTTATACCGTTGTTGTTGTTTTGGTTAACGTTGTTGTTGATTTGGTTATACTGTTGTTGTTGTTGATTTGGTTATAACGTTGTTGTTGTTGTTGTTGATTTGGTTATAACGTTGTTGTTGTTGTTGATTTGGTTATAACGTTGTTGTTGTTGTTGATTTGGTTATACCGTTGTTGTTGTTGTTGATTTGGTTATACTGTTGTTGTTGTTGATTTGGTTATACTGTTGTTGATTTGGTTATACTGTTGTTGATTTGGTTATACCGTTGTTGTTGATTTGGTTATACCGTTGTTGTTGATTTGGTTATACTGTTGTTGTTGTTGATTTGGTTATAACGTTGTTGTTGATCTGGTTATAACGTTGTTGTTGTTGTTGATTTGGTTATACCGTTGTTGTTGTTGTTGTTGATGATGATCTGGTTATACCGTTGTTGTTGATTTGGTTATACTGTTGTTGTTGTTGATTTGGTTATAACGTTGTTGTTGTTGATTTGGTTATAACGTTGTTGTTGATGATCTGGTTATAACGTTGTTGTTGATGATCTGGTTATAACGTTGTTGTTGATTTGGTTATACTGTTGTTGTTGATTTGGTTATACTGTTGTTGTTGATTTGGTTATACTGTTGTTGTTGTTGATTTGGTTATACTGTTGTTGTTGTTGATTTGGTTATACTGTTGTTGTTGATTTGGTTATACTGTTGTTGTTGATCTGGTTATACTGTTGTTGTTGATTTGGTTATAACGTTGTTGTTGATTTGGTTATAACGTTGTTGTTGATTTGGTTATACTGTTGTTGTTGTTGTTGTTGATTTGGTTATACTGTTGTTGTTGATCTGGTTATAACGTTGTTGTTGTTGATCTGGTTATAATGTTGTTGTTGTTGTTGATCTGGTTATAATGTTGTTGTTGTTGTTGATCTGGTTATAACGTTGTTGTTGATCTGGTTATAACGTTGTTGTTGTTGATTTGGTTATAACGTTGTTGTTGTTGTTGATCTGGTTATAACGTTGTTGTTGTTGTTCTGGTTATAACGTTGTTGTTGTTGATCTGGTTATAACGTTGTTGTTGTTGATGATCTGGTTATAACGTTGTTGTTGTTGATTTGGTTATACTGTTGTTGTTGTTGATTTGGTTATACCGTTGTTGTTGATTTGGTTATACTGTTGTTGTTGTTGATTTGGTTATAACGTTGTTGTTGATTTGGTTATACTGTTGTTGTTGATTTGGTTATACTGTTGTTGTTGTTGTTGATTTGGTTATAACGTTGTTGTTGTTGATTTGGTTATAACGTTGTTGTTGATTTGGTTATAACGTTGTTGTTGTTGATCTGGTTATAACGTTGTTGTTGATATGGTTATACTGTTGTTGTTGATTTGGTTATAATGTTGTTGTTGTTGTTGATCTGGTTATAACGTTGTTGTTGTTGATTTGGTTATAACGTTGTTGTTGTTGATCTGGTTATAACGTTGTTGTTGTTGTTGATTTGGTTATAACGTTGTTGTTGTTGATTTGGTTATAACGTTGTTGTTGTTGATCTGGTTATACTGTTGTTGTTGATTTTGTTATAAAGTTGTTGTTGTTGATCTGGTTATAACGTTGTTGTTGTTGATCTGGTTATAACGTTGTTGTTGTTGATCTGGTTATAACGTTGTTGTTGATGATTTGGTTATAACGTTGTTGTTGTTGATCTGGTTATAACGTTGTTGTTGATGATCTGGTTATAACGTTGTTGTTGTTGATCTGGTTATAACGTTGTTGTTGTTGATCTGGTTATAACGTTGTTGTTGTTGTTGATCTGGTTATAACGTTGTTGTTGTTGTTGTTGATCTGGTTATAACGTTGTTGTTGTTGATGATCTGGTTATAACGTTGTTGTTGTTGTTGATTTGGTTAACGTTGTTGTTGTTGTTGATTTGGTTATAACGTTGTTGTTGATGATCTGGTTATAACGTTGTTGTTGATGATCTGGTTATAACGTTGTTGTTGATGATCTGGTTATGTTGTTGTTGTTGATCTGGTTATAACGTTGTTGTTGATGATCTGGTTATAACGTTGTTGTTGTTGATGATCTGGTTATAACGTTGTTGTTGTTGATGATCTGGTTATAACGTTGTTGTTGATGATCTGGTTATAACGTTGTTGTTGTTGATTTGGTTATACTGTTGTTGTTGTTGATTTGGTTATACCGTTGTTGTTGATTTGGTTATACTGTTGTTGTTGTTGATTTGGTTATAACGTTGTTGTTGATTTGGTTATACTGTTGTTGTTGATTTGGTTATACTGTTGTTGTTGTTGTTGATTTGGTTATAACGTTGTTGTTGTTGATTTGGTTATAACGTTGTTGTTGTTGATCTGGTTATACTGTTGTTGTTGATTTTGTTATAAAGTTGTTGTTGTTGATCTGGTTATAACGTTGTTGTTGATGATCTGGTTATAATGTTGTTGTTGATGATCTGGTTATAACGTTGTTGTTGATCTGGTTATAACGTTGTTGTTGTTGTTGATCTGGTTATAACGTTGTTGTTGTTGTTGATCTGGTTATAACGTTGTTGTTGTTGTTGATGATCTAGTTATAACGTTGTTGTTGTTGTTGATTTGGTTATAACGTTGTTGTTGTTGTTGATTTGGTTATAACGTTGTTGTTGATGATCTGGTTATAACGTTGTTGTTGTTGATCTGGTTATAACGTTGTTGTTGATGATCTGGTTATAACATTGTTGTTGATGATCTGGTTATAACGTTGTTGTTGTTGATGATCTGGTTATAACGTTGTTGTTGTTGATGATCTGGTTATAACGTTGTTGTTGTTGTTGATCTGGTTATAACGTTGTTGTTGATCTGGTTATAACGTTGTTGTTGTTGATGATCTGGTTATAACGTTGTTGTTGTTGATGATCTGGTTATAACGTTGTTGTTGTTGATCTGGTTATAACGTTGTTGTTATTGATCTGGTTATAACGTTGTTGTTGTTGATCTGGTTATAACGTTGTTGTTGTTGATCTGGTTATAACGTTGTTGTTGTTGATCTGGTTATAACGTTGTTGTTGATCTGGTTATAACGTTGTTGTTGTTGATGATCTGGTTATAACGTTGTTGTTGATCTGGTTATAACGTTGTTGTTGTTGTTGATCTGGTTATAACGTTGTTGTTGATGATCTGGTTATGTTGTTGTTGTTGATCTGGTTATGTTGTTGTTGTTGATCTGGTTATGTTGTTGTTGATCTGGTTATGTTGTTGTTGTTGTTCTGGTTATGTTGTTGTTGTTGATCTGGTTATAACGTTGTTGTTGTTGATCTGGTTATAACGTTGTTGTTGTTGATCTGGTTATAACGTTGTTGTTGTTGATCTGGTTATAACGTTGTTGTTGTTGTTGATCTGGTTATAACGTTGTTGTTGTTGTTGATCTGGTTATAACGTTGTTGTTGTTGATCTGGTTATAATGTTGTTGTTGATCTGGTTATAACGTTGTTGTTGTTGATCTGGTTATACTGTTGTTGTTGTTGTTGATCTGGTTATAACGTTGTTGTTGTTGATTTGGTTATAACGTTGTTGTTGTTGTTGATCTGGTTATAACGTTGTTGTTGTTGATCTAGTTATAACGTTGTTGTTGATGATCTGGTTATAACGTTGTTGTTGTTGATCTGGTTATAACGTTGTTGTTGTTGATCTGGTTATAACGTTGTTGTTGTTGTTGTTGATCAGGTTATAACGTTGTTGTTGTTGTTGATCTGGTTATAGCGTTGTTGTTGTTGATCTGGTTATAATGTTGTTGTTGTTGATCTGGTTATAACGTTGTTGTTGTTGATCTGGTTATAACGTTGTTGTTGTTGATTTGGTTATAACGTTGTTGTTGTTGTTGATCTGGTTATAACGTTGTTGTTGTTGATCTGGTTATAATGTTGTTGTTGTTGATCTGGTTATAATGTTGTTGTTGTTGATCTGGTTATACTGTTGTTGTTGTTGTTGTTGATCTGGTTATAACGTTGTTGTTGTTGATTTGGTTATAACGTTGTTGTTGTTGATCTGGTTATAACGTTGTTGTTGATCTGGTTATACCGTTGTTGTTGATTTGGTTATACTGTTGTTGATTTGGTTATAACGTTGTTGTTCTTGATTTGGTTATAACGTTGTTGTTGATTTGGTTATACTGTTGTTGTTGATTTGGTTATACTGTTGTTGTTGTTGTTGATTTGGTTATACTGTTGTTGTTGTTGTTGATTTGGTTATAACGTTGTTGTTGTTGATTTGGTTATAACGTTGTTGTTGTTGATTTGGTTATAACGTTGTTGTTGATTTGGTTATAACGTTGTTGTTGTTGATCTGGTTATAACGTTGTTGTTGTTGTTGTTGTTGATTTGGTTATACTGTTGTTGTTGTTGTTGTTCTGGTTATAACGTTGTTGTTGTTGTTGATTTGGTTATAACGTTGTTGTTGTTGATCTGGTTATAACGTTGTTGTTGTTGTTGATTTGGTTATAACGTTGTTGTTGTTGATTTGGTTATAACGTTGTTGTTGTTGATTTGGTTATAACGTTGTTGTTGTTGATCTGGTTATAACGTTGTTGTTGTTGATCTGGTTATAACGTTGTTGTTGATGATTTGGTTATAACGTTGTTGTTGTTGATGATCTGGTTATAACGTTGTTGTTGTTGATCTGGTTATAACGTTGTTGTTGTTGATCTGGTTATAACGTTGTTGTTGTTTTTGATCTGGTTATAACGTTGTTGTTGTTGTTGATCTGGTTATAACGTTGTTGTTGTTGTTGTTGATCTGGTTATAACGTTGTTGTTGTTGATGATCTGGTTATAACGTTGTTGATTTGGTTATAACGTTGTTGTTGTTGTTGATTTGGTTATAACGTTGTTGTTGATGATCTGGTTATAACGTTGTTGTTGTTGTTGATGATTTGGTTATAACGTTGTTGTTGTTGTTGATCTGGTTATAACGTTGTTGTTGTTGATCTGGTTATAACGTTGTTGTTGTTGATCTGGTTATAACGTTGTTGTTGTTGATCTGGTTATAACGTTGTTGTTGTTGATCTGGTTATAACGTTGTTGTTGTTGATCTGGTTATAACGTTGTTGTTGATTATCTGGTTATAACGTTGTTGTTGTTGATCTGGTTATAACGTTGTTGTTGATGATCTGGTTATAACGTTGTTGTTGATGATCTGGTTATAACATTGTTGTTGTTGTTGTTGATCTGGTTATAACGTTGTTGTTGTTGATGATCTGGTTATAACGTTGTTGTTGTTGTTGATCTGGTTATAACGTTGTTGTTATTGATCTGGTTATAACGTTGTTGTTGTTGTTGATCTGGTTATAACGTTGTTGTTGTTGTTGATCTGGTTATAACGTTGTTGTTGTTGATGATCTGGTTATAACGTTGTTGTTGATCTGGTTATAACGTTGTTGTTGATCTGGTTATAACGTTGTTGTTGATCTGGTTATAACGTTGTTGTTGATGATCTGGTTATAACGTTGTTGTTGTTGATCTGGTTATGTTGTTGTTGATCTGGTTATAACGTTGTTGTTGTTGATCTGGTTATAACGTTGTTGTTGTTGATGATCTGGTTATAACGTTGTTGTTGTTGATGATCTGGTTATAACGTTGTTGTTGTTGATGATCTGGTTATAACGTTGTTGTTGTTGTTGATCTGGTTATAACGTTGTTGTTGTTGATCTGGTTATAACGTTGTTGTTGTTGATCTGGTTATAACGTTGTTGTTGTTGATCTGGTTATAACGTTGTTGTTGTTGTTGATGATATGGTTGTACCGTTGTTGTTTTTGATATGGTAATATTTGTGTTTGTTGTTATTGTTTACAGAGAGAAGAAAGAGCTTCAGAAGATTCTAGACAGGAAGAGACAGAACAGCATCACCGAGGCCAAGAGCAGAGACCGAGACAAGGCCGAGTCGTACGTGTGTGTGTGTGTGTGTGTGTGTGTCATTTTCAAGGTAATTACGGTCTCCAACTTTTCTGTCTCTCTCTCTCTCTCTTTGTAGGGAACAGAATGAGATCAACAGGAAGCATATCTCAGACTCTGTCACTTTAATCCGCCGGGTAAGTAAGTGTGTGCAGGCCACACACACACACACACACACACACACACTCGTCTTATCACACTGAGTAGTACCTCTCCTTTCTACTCTGTCAGCCGTCTCCCTTTGTGATGTCAATATCCATCCCTCACTCTCTCTCTCCCCCTTTACCCCCCACGCTCTCTCGCTCCTCCCCTCACTCTCTCTCCCCTTTACCCCCCACTCTCTCGCTCCTCCCCTCACTCTCTCTCTCCTCCCCTCACTCTCTCTCTCCCCCTTTACTCCCCCCACGCTCTCTCGCTCCTCCCCTCACTCTCTCTCTCCCCTTTACTCCCCCCACTCTCTCGCTCCTCCCCTCACTCTCTCTCTCCCCTTTACTCCCCCCCCACTCTCTCGCTCCTCCCCCTCACTCTCTCTCCCCTTTACTCCCCCACGCTCTCTCTCTCTCCCCTTTACCCCCACTCTCTCGCTCCTCCCCTCACTCTCTCTCCCCTTTACCCCCCACTCTCTCGCTCCTCCCCTCACTCTCTCTCCCCTTTACTCCCCCCCACGCTCTCTCGCTCCTCCCCTCACTCTCTCTCTCCCCTTTACCCCCCACTCTCTCACTCCTCCCCCTCACTCTCTCCTCCTTTACTCCCCCCACGCTCTCTCTCTCCTCCCTCTTCACCCCCTTTCTTCCCATCTTCTGTACCTCCCTCACTCTCTCCCCTCACTCTCTCCCCTCTCACTCCCTTTCTCTCTCCCCTTCTCTTTC
>NC_088407.1:11756747-11761747 GCF_034236695.1 Oncorhynchus nerka
CCTCCTCTCTTTTTCTCTAGGTGCCAGGTCTCTCCCTCCTCTCTCTTTTTATCTTGGTGCCAGGTCTCTCCCTCCTCTCTTTTTCTCTAGGTGCCAGGTCTCTCCCTCCTCTCTCTTTTTATCTCGGTGCCAGGTCTCTCCCTCCTCTCTCTTTTTATCTTGGAGTCTAAATTAAATGTGGATTTGACACGTGGGCATCTTTCACTTCAGCCTCTGCTGCACAGCTACACAGCTACAAACCAAGGGTCACAGCAACCTCTCTCTCTTTCATTCCCTCAATCTTTTCATTCTTCTCATCTACCAAACACATCTACCAAACACACACACGCTGTAAGGGAAAGTGAGAAGGCAGGTGTGTGTGTTTGTGTCAGCAGTCACATCGTACCAACATCTATCTTCTGTACGAAACCAATCTATTTCTTTACCAGCTGGTTTGGTTTCGCTTTGTGAACTGGTCACATGTTGGTGAATGTCCCAAACCCTTCACCCTTTTCTATATGGGCTCTGGTCTAAAGTAGTGCACTATATAGAGAATAGGACTCTGGTCTAAAGTAGTGCACTATATAGAGAATAGGGCTCTGGTCTAAAGTAGTGCACTATATAGAGAATAGGGCTCTGGTCTAAAGTAGTGCACTATATAGAGAATAGGGCTCTGGTCTAAAGTAGTGCACTATATAGAGAATAGGGCTCTGGTCTAAAGTAGTGCACTATATAGGGAATAGGGCTCTGGTCTAAAGTAGTGCACTATATAGAGAATAGGGCTCTGGTCAAAAGTAGTGCACTATATAGAGAATAGGGCTCTGGTCAAAAGTAGTGCACTATATAGAGAATAGGGCTCTGGTCAAAAGTAGTGCACTATATAGAGAATAGGGCTCTGGTCTAAAGTAGTGCACTATATAGAGAATAGGGCTCTGGTCTAAAGTAGTGCACTATATAGAGAATAGGGCTCTGGTCTAAAGTAGTGCACTATATAGAGAATAGGGCTCTGGTCTAAAGTAGTGCACTATATAGAGAATAGGGCTCTGGTCTAAAGTAGTGCACTATATAGAGAATAGGTGACATTTGGGATGCAGCCGTTATCTGTACATGTAGAGTAGAATATTCTGTGCCTATAATTTTGTTATTATTATTAGTCTGTAAATGTATTTCTATGTTATTGTCATTTTACATGACCTGTACTACTGACTAAAGAGTCCCCTGGGCAGAAAGGAGGGATGGAGTGATGGAAGCAGGGGAAGTGTTTGAGATGTTCTAGAAGTGAAAGACATTTTGGAATCTTTCTGTCCCTCCCCCTTCCTCTCCTCCGCCTTCCTCTCCTCTCCTCCCCCTTCCTCCCCCTTCCTCTCCTCCCGCCTCCTCTCCTCCCCCTTCCTCCCCCTTCCTCTCATCCCGCCTCCTCTCCTCCGCCTTCCTCCTCTCCTCTCCTCCCCCTTCCTCCCCCTTCCTCTCCTCCCCTTCCTCTCCTCCCGCCTCCTCTCCTCCCCCTTCCTCTCCTCTCCTCCGCCTTCCTCTCCTCTCATCCCCCTTCCTCTCCTCTCATCCCCCTTCCTCTCCTCTCCTCCCCCTTCCTCTCATCCCCCTTCCTCTCCTCTCATCCCCCTTCCTCTCCTCTCATCCCCCTTCCTCTCCTCCGCCTCCTCTCCTCCCCCTTCCTCTCCTCCCCCTTCCTCTCCTCTCCTCTCCTCCCCCTTCCTCTCCTCTCCTCTCCTCCCCCTCTCCTCTCCTCCCCCTTCCTCTCCTCCCGCCCCCTCTCCTCCCCCTTCCTCCCCCTTCCTCTCATCCCGCCTCCTCTCCTCCGCCTTCCTCTCCTCTCCTCCCCCTTCCTCCCCCTTCCTCCCCCTTCCTCTCCTCCCGCCTCCTCTCCTCCCCCTTCCTCTCCTCTCCTCCGCCTTCCTCTCCTCTCCTCCCCCTTCCTCTCCTCTCCTCCCCCTTCCTCTCATCCCCCTTCCTCTCCTCTCATCCCCCTTCCTCTCCTCTCATCCCCCTTCCTCTCCTCTCATCCCCCTTCCTCTCCTCCCGCCTCCTCTCCTCCCGCTTCCTCTCCTCCCCCTTCCTCTCCTCTCCTCTCCTCCCCCTTCCTCTCCTCTCCTCTCCTCCCCCTTCCTCTCCTCCCCTTCCTCTCATCCCCCTTCCTCTCCTCCCGCCTCCTCTCCTCCGCCTTCCTCTCCTCCCCCTTCCTCTCCTCCGCCTTCCTCTCCTCCCCCTTCCTCTCCTCTCCTCTCCTCCCCCTTCCTCTCACCCCCTTCCTCTCCTCTCCTCTCCTCCCCCTTCCTCTCCTCCCCCTTCCTCTCCTCTCCTCCCCCTTCCTCTCATCCCCCTTCCCCTCTCCTCCACCTTCCTCTCCTCTCCTCCCCCTTCCTCTCCTCTCCTCCCCCTTCCTCTCATCCCCCTTCCTCTCCTCCCGCCTCCTCTCCTCCGCCTTCCTCTCCTCCCCCTCCTCTCCTCCCCCTTCCTCTCCTCCCGCCTCCTCTCCTCCCCCTTCCTCTCCTCTCATCCCCCTTCCTCTCCTCTCATCCCCCTTCCTCTCCCTCTCATCCCCCTTCCTCTCCTCTCCTCCCCCTTCCTCTCCTCTCATCCCCCTTCCTCTCCTCTCATCCCCCTTCCTCTCCTCTCATCCCCCTCCTCTCCTCCCCCGCCTCCTCTCCTCCCCCTTCCTCTCCTCTCCTCCCCCTTCCTCTCCTCTCCTCCCCCTTCCTCTCCTCTCATCCCCCTTCCTCTCCTCTCATCCCTCTTCCTCTCCTCTCATGACTCTTCTCTCTCCTCTCATCCCCTTCCTCTCCTCTCATCCCCCTTCCTCTCCTCTCATCCCCCTTCCTCTCCTCTCATCCCTCTTCCTCTCCTCTCATCCCCCTTCCTCTCCTCTCCTCCCCCTTCCTCTCCTCCCCTTCCTCTCCTCTCATCCCTCTTCCTCTCCTCTCATCCCCCTTCCTCTCCTCTCATCCCCTTCCTCTCCTCTCATCCCCTTCCTCTCCTCTCATCCCCCTTCCTCTCCTCTCATCCCCCTTCCTCTCCTCTCCTCCCCCTTCCTCTCCTCTCATCCCCCTTCCTCTCCCTCTCATCCCTCTTCCTCTCTCTCTCCTCCCCCTTCCTCTCCTCTCCTCCCCCTTCCTCTCCTCTCCTCCCCCTTCCTCTCCTCTCCTCCCCCTTCCTCTCCTCTCCTTCCCCTTCCTCTCCTCTCATCCCCCTTCCTCTCCTCTCATCCCTTTTCCTCTCCTCCCCCTTCACCACTGACACTTGCTGCCTGTCCATCTCGGTTTAATGTACCCCCTGAATGTGTATATTCACCATGATTGTTAAAATAAACATTCCAACACTTCTAGTAAATAAAAAATAAGGAGAAATGTATCTTTTTATTTATTTTTGTGTGATAATTGATAGTCAGGTTGGGAGGGGGTACAACTCTTGGTAGTGAGGGTGAATTTAAAAGTTTTTCCAAATGTTCTGTGTTGAATGCTCTGTGTTTTATGTACAGTTCACAGAACCGTTGCTAGGGTACCATAGGGGAGGAGACCACTTTTTTTTAAAGTTCCAGGGTTCTTTGAGACCCGAAAAGTTGTCTTTATAATATCCCAATTTACATCTATTTATGTACATCGGGGGATAAAATAATAGTCTGGTTTGATCCGTGTGTGTCCAATGATCTTAGTAGTAATCTGGTCTATATCTGGTCTGGGAAACCGCCCAGTATGTGTAACACACTTGTCCTGATGAGAATACGTTTTTAAAACGCTTTTTTAAACGCTGAGTTTAAAGTTTTAAATTATTTTTTAAAAAGTGATTCCACTTTTCACCCTGTTTTTATTCACTTTTTTAAATAGTTTATAGTGTCACCTTATCTGTTCAATCAGGGGTTCTCAATCCTGGTCCCGGGGACCCGAAGGGGGACACATTTTTACTTGTTCCTGATTTTAAGATTATCAACTGATAATCGAGCTTGAATGATTTGAATCAGGTGTGTAGTGCGAGAGCAAAAACAGAAATGTGTCCCCCTTTTGGATCCCCAGGACCAGGTTTGAGAACCACTGTATTCGCTGGCTACGTGACTCTACTATGTTCTTGAACACGGCCAGAGAATTCTACTGTAAAACACTAGAAGTTCTAGAACATGGCCAGAGAATTCTACTGTAGAACACTTGAAGTTCTAGAACATGACCAGAGAATTCTACTGTAGAACACTAGAAGTTCTAGAACATGGCCAGAGAATTCTACTGCAGAACACTAGAAGTTCTAGAACATGGCCAGAGAATTCTACTGTAGAACACTAGCAGTTCTAGAACATGGTTCTATGTAAAACGTGCTGAAGAGTTGCATTGACTTTGTGTCCATGTATCAGATAAGATCTAAATGAAACAGAAAGACTGAGCCAGAAGGTTGCTCTTGGCTCACTATAACACTGTTAGCCAATTTCCTACCCGGGAGACTCAGCCTGGGGGCTTATTCAGTTTAGCCTAGAGGGCAGCTTCACATTTCTCTCCACACACTGTAGACCGTGTGGCAACTCTTCTCCCTTTCCTCCCCTCAGGCCTTCTTTAAGGCTGTCGACTGCCATCCTGTCTTACATACATCCCTCCACCCTTCTCTCCCTCTACCCTTCTCTCCCGGCATCCCTCCACCCCTCATCCCTCCACCCCTCATCCCTCCACCCTTCTCCCCCTTTAAGAGTTTCTCTCTGAGCCCCAAGACACTTAAGAGAGAGTTAGAGAGGGATACTGTAGGATTCATCCCAAATGACACCCTTCTCCCTATATAGTGCACTACTTTTGACCAGGGTCCATATGGCCATAGTCTAAAGTAGTGCACTACATAGGGAATAGGGTGCCAGCTCTAGTCTAAAGTAGTGCACTACACAGGGAATAGGGTGCCAGCTCTGGTCTAAGTGTAGTGCACTATATAGGGAATAGGGTGCCATTTGGGGCTTAGAGTTTGTTGACACTGAATGTAGAAATGAGTGATTGTCAAAGAGAATATTACTATGCTCCATCAGGATGTACTCATGTTTA
>NC_088407.1:11766747-11781747 GCF_034236695.1 Oncorhynchus nerka
CAATGTGGAGGCTATATACAGGTGGTACCGGTACAGAGTCAATGTGGAGGCTATATACAGGGGGTACCGGTACAGAGTCAATGTGGAGGCTATATACAGGGGGTACCGGTACAGAGTCAATGTGGAGGCTATATACAGGGGGTACCGGTACAGAGTCAATGTGGAGGCTATATACAGGTGGTACCGGTACAGAGTCAATGTGGAGGGGGTACTGGTACAGAGTCAATGTGGAGGCTATATACAGGGGGTACCGGTACCCAGTCAATGTGGAGGCTATATACAGGGGGTACCGGTACCCAGTCAATGTGGAGACTATATACAGGGGGTACTGTTACAGAGTCAATGTGGAGGCTATATACAGGGGGTACCAGTACCCAGTCAATGTGGAGGCTATATACAGGGTGTTACGGTACAGAGTCAATGTGGAGGTTATATACAGGGGATACCGGTACAGAGTCAATGTGGAGGTTATATACAGGTGGTACCAGTACAGAGTCAATGTGGAGGCTATATACAGGTGGTACCAGTACAGAGTCAATGGGAGGCTATATCCAGGTGGTACCAGTACAGAGTCAATGTGGAGGCTATATACAGGGGGTACCGGTACAGAGTCAATGGGAGGCTATATACAGGTGGTACCAGTACAGAGTTAATGTGGAGGCTATATACAGGGGGTACCGGTACAGAGTCAATGTGGAGGCTATATACAGGGTGTTACGGTACAGAGTCAATGTGGAGGCTATATACAGGTGGTACCAGTACAGAGTCAATGTGGAGGCTATATACAGGGGGTACCGGTACAGAGTCAATGTGGAGGGGGCACCGGTACAGAGTCAATGTGGAGGGGGTACTGGTACAGAGTCAATGTGGAGGCTATATACAGGTGGTACCGGTACAGAGTCAATGTGGAGGGGGTACTGGTACAGAGTCAATGTGGAGGCTATATACAGGGGGTACCGGTACAGAGTCAATGTGGAGGCTATATACAGGGGGTACCGGTACAGAGTCAATGTGGAGGCTATATACAGGTGGTACCGGTACAGAGTCAATGTGGAGGGGGTACCGGTACAGAGTCAATGTGGAGGCTATATACAGGGGTACTGGTACAGAGTCAATGTGGAGGGGTACTGGTACAGAGTCAATGTGGAGGGGGTACCGGTACAGAGTCAATGTGGAGGGGGTACCGGTACAGAGTCAATGTGGAGGGGTACCGGTACAGAGTCAATGGGGAGGCTATATACAGGGGGTACCGGTACAGAGTCAATGTGGAGGCTATATACAGGGGTACTGGTACAGAGTCAATGTGGAGGCTATATACAGGGGGTACTGGTACAGAGTCAATGTGGAGGGGGTACTGGTACAGAGTCAATGTGGAGGCTATATACAGGTGGTACCGGTACAGAGTCAATGTGGAGGGGGTACTGGTACAGAGTCAATGTGGAGGCTATATACAGGGGGTACTGGTACAGAGTCAATGTGGAGGGGTACTGGTACAGAGTCAATGTGGAGGGTACCGGTACAGAGTCAATGTGGAGGCTATATACAGGGGTACTGGTACAGAGTCAATGTGGAGGCTATATACAGGGGGTACCGGTACAGAGTCAATGTGGAGGCTATATACAGGTGGTACCGGTACAGAGTCAATGTGGAGGCTATATACAGGGGGTACGGTACAGAGTCAATGTGGAGGCTATATACAGGGGGTACCGGTACAGAGTCAATGTGGAGGCTATATACAGGGGGTACCGGTACAGAGTCAATGTGGAGGCTATATACAGGTGGTACCGGTACAGAGTCAATGTGGAGGGGGTACTGGTACAGAGTCAATGTGGAGGCTATATACAGGGGGTACCGGTACCCAGTCAATGTGGAGGCTATATACAGGGGGTACTGTTACAGAGTCAATGTGGAGGCTATATACAGGGGGTACCAGTACCCAGTCAATGTGGAGGCTATATACAGGGTGTTACGGTACAGAGTCAATGTGGAGGTTATATACAGGGGATACCGGTACAGAGTCAATGTGGAGGTTATATACAGGTGGTACCAGTACAGAGTCAATGTGGAGGCTATATACAGGTGGTACCAGTACAGAGTCAATGGGAGGCTATATCCAGGTGGTACCAGTACAGAGTCAATGTGGAGGCTATATACAGGGGGTACCGGTACAGAGTCAATGGGAGGCTATATACAGGTGGTACCAGTACAGAGTTAATGTGGAGGCTATATACAGGGGGTACCGGTACAGAGTCAATGTGGAGGCTATATACAGGGTGTTACGGTACAGAGTCAATGTGGAGGCTATATACAGGTGGTACCAGTACAGAGTCAATGTGGAGGCTATATACAGGGGGTACCGGTACAGAGTCAATGTGGAGGGGGCACCGGTACAGAGTCAATGTGGAGGGGGTACTGGTACAGAGTCAATGTGGAGGCTATATACAGGTGGTACCGGTACAGAGTCAATGTGGAGGGGGTACTGGTACAGAGTCAATGTGGAGGCTATATACAGGTGGTACCGGTACAGAGTCAATGTGGAGGGGGTACTGGTACAGAGTCAATGTGGAGGCTATATACAGGTGGTACCAGTACAGAGTCAATGTGGAGGCTATATACAGGTGGTACCGGTACAGAGTCAATGTGGAGGCTATATACAGGTGGTACCAGTACAGAGTCAATGTGGAGGCTATATACAGGTGGTACCAGTACAGAGTCAATGTGGAGGCTATATACAGGTGGTACTGGTACAGAGTCAATGTGGAGACTATATACAGGGTGTACCTGTACAGAGTCAATGTGGAGGCTATATACAGGTGGTACCAGTACAGAGTCAATGTGGAGGCTATATACAGGGGGTACCGGTACAGAGTCAATGTGGAGGATATATACAGGGGGTACCGGTACAGAGTCAATGTGGAGGCTATATACAGGGGGTACTGGTACAGAGTTAATGTGGAGGCTATATACAGGGGGTACCGGTACAGAGTCAATGTGGAGGATATATACAGGGGGTACCAGTACAGAGTCAATGTGGAGGCTATATACAGGGTATTACGGTACAGAGTCAATGTGGAGACTATATACAGGGGGTACCGGTACAGAGTCAATGTGGAGGGGGTACTGGTACAGAGTCAATGTGGAGGGGGTACTGGTACAGAGTCAATGTGGAGGGGGTACTGGTACAGAGTCAATGTGGAGGGGGTACTGGTACAGAGTCAATGTGGAGGCTATATACAGGGGGTACCGGTACAGAGTCAATGTGGAGGCTATATACAGGGTGTTACGGTACAGAGTCAATGTGGAGGCTATATACAGGGGGTACCGGTACAGAGTCAATGTGGAGGATATATACAGGGGCAGGGGGTACCGGTACAGAGTCAATGTGGAGGCTATATACAGGGGGTACCGGTACAGAGTCAATGTGGAGGTTATATACAGGGGGCACCGGTACAGAGTCAATGTGGAGGCTATATACAGGGGGTACCGGTACAGAGTCAATGTGGAGGTTATATACAGGGGGTACCGGTACCGAGTCAATGTGGAGGTTATATACAGGGGGCACCGGTACCGAGTCAGTGTGGAGGTTATATACAGGGGGTACCGGTACCCATTCAATGTGGAGGCTATATACAGGGGGCACCGGTACAGAGTCAATGTGGAGGCTATATACAGGGGGTACCGGTACAGAGTCAATGTGGAGGTTATATACAGGGGGTACCGGTACCGAGTCAATGTGGAGGTTATATACAGGGGGCACCGGTACCGAGTCAGTGTGGAGGTTATATACAGGGGGTACCGGTACCGAGTCAGTGTGGAGGTTATATACAGGGGGTACCGGTACCCATTCAATGTGGAGGCTATATACAGGGGGCACCGGTACCGAGTCAGTGTGGAGGTTATATACAGGGGGCACCGGTACCGAGTCAGTGTGGAGGTTATATACAGGGGGCACCGGTACCGAGTCAGTGTGGAGGTTATATACAGGGGGCACCGGTACCGAGTCAGTGTGGAGGTTATATACAGGTGGTACCGGTACCGAGTCAGTGTGCAGGGGTACAGGCTAGTTGAGGTAATCTGTACCTGTAGGTGGGGGTGAAGTGACTATGAGATAACATAGATAACAACCAGCGAGTAGCAGCAGTGTACAATAGACTAATGACACAAATACCAAAAGATGGGTGGGATTTTCCTTTGAACAGCCCTACAAGCTGCACATGTAAACACAAGTCAGCACAGAGACTGGGGATTGAAGCGCAAACATATTTGAAAGAGTGTCCTGCTCTTTCAAACACACACACACACGCACTACCACCCATCACTCTATGTGTTTCAGCAGCTTAAGTAGGAGCAGTGCAAAGCTTTTTATCCCTCTCTCATTCCACTCTTCTTTATCCCCCACTAATTCCTCTCCTCTCTATCCCCCTCTCATTCCTCTCCTCTCTATCCCCCACTAATTCCTCTCCTCTCTATCCCCCTCTCATTCCTCTCCTCTATCCCCCTCTCATTCCTCTCCTCTATCCCCTCTCATTCCTCTCCTCTATCCCTTTCTCTCATTCCTCTCCTCTCTATCCCTTTCTCTCATTCCTCTCCTCTCTATCCCTTTCTCTCATTCCTCTCCTCTCTATCCCTTTCTCTCATTCCTCTCCTCTCTATCCCTTTCTCTCATTCCTCTCCTCTCTATCCCTTTCTCTCATTCCTCTCCTCTCTATCCCTTTCTCTCATTCCTCTCCTCTCTATCCCTTTCTCTCATTCCTCTCCTCTATCCCTTTCTCTCTCTCCTCTCTATCCCTTTCTCTCATTCCTCTCCTCTATCCCTTTCTCTCATTCCTCTCCTCTCTACCCCCCTCTCATTCCACTCCTCTCTATCCCTTTCTCTCATTCCTCTCCTCTCTATCCCTTTCTCTCATTCCTCTCCTCTATCCCTTTCTCTCATTCCTCTCCTCTATCCCTTTCTCTCATTCCTCTCCTCTATCCCTTTCTCTCATTCCTCTCCTCTATCCCTTTCTCTCATTCCTCTCCTCTATCCCTTTCTCTCATTCCTCTCCTCTATCCCTTTCTCTCATTCCTCTCCTCTATCCCTTTCTCTCATTCCACTCCTCTCTATCCCTTTCTCTCATTCCTCTCCTCTATCCCTTTCTCTCATTCCTCTCCTCTCTATCCCTTTCTCTCATTCCTCTCCTCTCTATCCCTTTCTCTCATTCCACTCCTCTATCCCTTTCTCTCATTCCTCTCCTCTCTATCCCTTTCTCTCATTCCTCTCCTCTATCCCTTTCTCTCATTCCTCTCTATCCCTTTCTCTCATTCCTCTCCTCTATCCCTTTCTCTCATTCCGCTCCTCTCTATCCCTTTCTCTCATTCCTCTCCTCTATCCCTTTCTCTCATTCCTCTCCTCTCTATCCCTTTCTCTCATTCCTCTCCTCTATCCCTTTCTCTCATTCCTCTCCTCTATCCATTTCTCTCATTCCTCTCCTCTATCCCTTTCTCTCATTCCTCTCCTCTATCCCTTTCTCTCATTCCTCTCCTCTATCCCTTTCTCTCATTCCTCTCCTCTATCCCTTTCTCTCATTCCACTCCTCTCTATCCCTTTCTCTCATTCCACTCCTCTCTATCCCTTTCTCTCATTCCACTCCTCTCTATCCCTTTCTCTCATTCCTCTCCTCTCTATCCCTTTCTCTCATTCCACTCCTCTCTATCCCTTTCTCTCATTCCACTCCTCTCTATCCCTTTCTCTCATTCCACTCCTCTCTATCCCTTTCTCTCATTCCTCTCCTCTCTATCCCTTTCTCTCATTCCACTCCTCTCTATCCCTTTCTCTCATTCCACTCCTCTCTATCCCTTTCTCTCATTCCACTCCTCTCTATCCCTTTCTCTCATTCCACTCCTCTCTATCCCTTTCTCTCATTCCACTCCTCTCTATCCCTTTCTCTCATTCCACTCCTCTCTATCCCTTTCTCTCATTCCACTCCTCTCTATCCCTTTCTCTCATTCCACTCCTCTCTATCCCTTTCTCTCATTCCACTCCTCTCTATCCCTTTCTCTCATTCCACTCCTCTCTATCCCTTTCTCTCATTCCACTCCTCTCTATCCCTTTCTCTCATTCCACTCCTCTCTATCCATTTCTCTCATTCCACTCCTCTCTATCCCTTTCTCTCATTCCACTCCTCTCTATCCCTTTCTCTCATTCCTCTCCTCTCTATCCCTTTCTCTCATTCCACTCCTCTATCCCTTTCTCTCATTCCTCTCTATCCCTTTCTCTCATTCCTCTCCTCTATCCCTTTCTCTCATTCCGCTCCTCTCTATCCCTTTCTCTCATTCCTCTCCTCTATCCCTTTCTCTCATTCCTCTCCTCTATCCCTTTCTCTCATTCCTCTCCTCTATCCCTTTCTCTCATTCCTCTCCTCTATCCATTTCTCTCATTCCTCTCCTCTATCCCTTTCTCTCATTCCTCTCCTCTATCCCTTTCTCTCATTCCTCTCCTCTATCCCTTTCTCTCATTCCTCTCCTCTATCCCTTTCTCTCATTCCACTCCTCTCTATCCCTTTCTCTCATTCCTCTCCTCTATCCCTTTCTCTCATTCCTCTCTATCCCTTTCTCTCATTCCACTCCTCTCTATCCCTTTCTCTCATTCCTCTCCTCTATCCCTTTCTCTCATTCCTCTCTATCCCTTTCTCTCATTCCTCTCCTCTCTATCCCTTTCTCTCATTCCACTCCTCTCTATCCCTTTCTCTCATTCCACTCCTCTCTATCCCTTTCTCTCATTCCTCTCCTCTATCCCTTTCTCTCATTCCTCTCCTCTCTATCCCTTTCTCTCATTCCTCTCCTCTATCCCTTTCTCTCATTCCACTCCTCTCTATCCCTTTCTCTCATTCCCCTCCTCTCTATCCCTTTCTCTCATTCCACTCCTCTCTTTCCCTTTCTCTCATTCCACTCCTCTCTTTCCCTTTCTCTCATTCCTCTCCTCTCTATCCCTTTCTCTCATTCCTCTCCTCTCTATCCCTTTCTCTCATTCCTCTCCTCTATCCCTTTCTCTCATTCCATTCCTCTCTATCCCTTTCTCTCATTCCTCTCTATCCCTTTCTCTCATTCCTCTCCTCTCTATCCCTTTCTGTCATTCCACTCCTCTCTATCCCTTTCTCTCATTCCTCTCTATCCCTTTCTCTCATTCCTCTCTATCCCTTTCTCTCATTCCTCTCCTCTCTATCCCTTTCTGTCATTCCACTGCTCTCTATCCCTTTCTCTTATTCCTCTCCTCTCTATCCCTTTCTCTCATTCCACTCCTCTCTATCCCTTTCTCTCATTCCACTCCTCTCTATCCCTCTCTCATTCCTCTCCTCTCTATCCCTCTCTCATTCCTCTCCTCTCTATCCCTCTCTCATTCCTCTCCTCTCTATCCCTTTCTCTCATTCCTCTCCTCTCTATCCCTTTCTCTCATTCCTCTCTATCCCTTTCTCTCATTCCACTCCTCTCTATCCCTTTCTCTCATTCCACTCCTCTCTATCCCTTTCTCTCATTCCACTCCTCTCTATCCCTCTCTCATTCCTCTCCTCTCTATCCCTCTCTCATTCCTCTCCTCTCTATCCCTCTCTCATTCCTCTCCTCTCTATCCCTTTCTCTCATTCCTCTCCTCTCTATCCCTTTCTCTCATTCCCCTCCTCTCTATCCCTTTCTCTCATTCCACTCCTCTCTATCCCTTTCTCTCATTCCTCTCCTCTCTATCCCTTTCTCTCATTCCTCTCCTCTCTATCCCTTTCTGTCATTCCACTCCTCTCTATCCCTTTCTCTTATTCCTCTCCTCTCTATCCCTTTCTCTCATTCCACTCCTCTCTATCCCTTTCTCTCATTCCTCTCTATCCCTTTCTCTCATTCCACTCCTCTCTATCCCTTTCTCTCATTCCACTCCTCTCTATCCCTTTCTCTCATTCCACTCCTCTCTATCCCTCTCTCATTCCTCTCCTCTCTATCCCTTTCTCTCATTCCTCTCCTCTCTATCCCTTTCTCTCATTCCTCTCCTCTCTATCCCTTTCTCTCATTCCCCTCCTCTCTATCCCTTTCTCTCATTCCACTCCTCTCTATCCCTTTCTCTCATTCCTCTCCTCTCTATCCCTTTCTCTCATTCCTCTCCTCTCCATCCCTTTCTCTCATTCCTCTCCTCTCTATCCCTTTCTCTCATTCCTCTCCTCTATCCCTTTCTCTCATTCCATTCCTCTCTATCCCTTTCTCTCATTCCTCTCTATCCCTTTCTCTCATTCCTCTCCTCTCTATCCCTTTCTCTCATTCCTCTCCTCTCTGTCCCTTTCTGTCATTCCACTCCTCTCTATCCCTTTCTCTCATTCCTCTCTATCCCTTTCTCTCATTCCACTCCTCTCTATCCCTTTCTCTCATTCCTCTCCTCTCTATCCCTTTCTCTCATTCCTCTCCTCTCTATCCCTTTCTCTCATTCCTCTCCTCTATCCCTTTCTCTCATTCCTCTCCTCTCTATCCCTTTCTCTCATTCCACTCCTCTCTATCCCTTTCTCTCATTCCTCTCCTCTCTATCCCTTTCTCTCATTCCTCTCCTCTCCATCCCTTTCTCTCATTCCTCTCCTCTCTATCCCTTTCTCTCATTCCTCTCCTCTATCCCTTTCTCTCATTCCATTCCTCTCTATCCCTTTCTCTCATTCCTCTCTATCCCTTTCTCTCATTCCTCTCCTCTCTATCCCTTTCTCTCATTCCTCTCCTCTCTGTCCCTTTCTGTCATTCCACTCCTCTCTATCCCTTTCTCTCATTCCTCTCTATCCCTTTCTCTCATTCCTCTCTATCCCTTTCTGTCATTCCACTCCTCTCTATCCCTTTCTCTTATTCCATTCCTCTCTATCACTTTCTCTCATTCCACTCCTCTCTATCCCTTTCTCTCATTCCACTCCTCTCTATCCCTTTCTCTCATTCCACTCCTCTCTATCCCTTTCTCTCATTCCTCTCCTCTCTATCCCTTTCTCTCATTCCATTCCTCTCTATCACTTTCTCTCATTCCACTCCTCTCTATCCCTTTCTCTCATTCCACTCCTCTCTATCCCTTTCTCTCATTCCTCTCCTCTCTATCCCTTTCTCTCATTCCACTCCTCTCTATCCCTTTCTCTCATTCCACTCCTCTCTATCCCTTTCTCTCATTCCTCTCCTCTATCCCTTTCTCTCATTCCTCTCTATCCCTTTCTCTCATTCCTCTCCTCTCTATCCCTTTCTCTCATTCCACTCCTCTCTATCCCTTTCTCTCATTCCACTCCTCTCTATCCCTTTCTCTCATTCCTCTCCTCTATCCCTTTCTCTCATTCCTCTCCTCTATCCCTTTCTCTCATTCCTCTCCTCTCTATCCCTTTCTCTCATTCCCCTCCTCTCTATCCCTTTCTCTCATTCCACTCCTCTCTATCCCTTTCTCTCATTCCACTCCTCTCTATCCCTTTCTCTCATTCCTCTCCTCTCTATCCCTTTCTCTCATTCCTCTCCTCTCTATCCCTTTCTCTCATTCCTCTCCTCTCTATCCCTTTCTCTCATTCCACTCCTCTCTATCCCTTTCTCTCATTCCTCTCCTCTCTATCCCTTTCTCTCATTCCTCTCCTCTCTATCCCTTTCTCTCATTCCCCTCCTCTCTATCCCTTTCTCTCATTCCCCTCCTCTCTATCCCTTTCTCTCATTCCACTCCTCTCTTTCCCTTTCTCTCATTCCACTCCTCTCTTTCCCTTTCTCTCATTCCTCTCCTCTCTATCCCTTTCTCTCATTCCACTCCTCTCTATCCCTTTCTCTCATTCCTCTCCTCTATCCCTTTCTCTCATTCCTCTCCTCTATCCCTTTCTCTCATTCCATTCCTCTCTATCCCTTTCTCTCATTCCTCTCTATCCCTTTCTCTCATTCCTCTCCTCTCTATCCCTTTCTGTCATTCCACTCCTCTCTATCCCTTTCTCTCATTCCTCTCTATCCCTTTCTCTCATTCCTCTCTATCCCTTTCTCTCATTCCTCTCTATCCCTTTCTCTCATTCCTCTCCTCTCTATCCCTTTCTGTCATTCCACTGCTCTCTATCCCTTTCTCTTATTCCTCTCCTCTCTATCCCTTTCTCTCATTCCACTCCTCTCTATCCCTTTCTCTCATTCCTCTCTATCCCTTTCTCTCATTCCACTCCTCTCTATCCCTTTCTCTCACTCCACTCCTCTCTATCCCTTTCTCTCATTCCACTCCTCTCTATCCCTCTCTCATTCCTCTCCTCTCTATCCCTCTCTCATTCCTCTCCTCTCTATCCCTTTCTCTCATTCCTCTCCTCTCTATCCCTTTCTCTCATTCCCCTCCTCTCTATCCCTTTCTCTCATTCCACTCCTCTCTATCCCTTTCTCTCATTCCTCTCCTCTCTATCCCTTTCTCTCATTCCTCTCCTCTCTATCCCTTTCTCTCATTCCTCTCCTCTCTATCCCTTTCTCTCATTCCTCTCCTCTCTATCCCTTTCTGTCATTCCACTCCTCTCTATCCCTTTCTCTTATTCCTCTCCTCTCTATCCCTTTCTCTCATTCCTCTCCTCTCTATCCCTTTCTCTCATTCCACTCCTCTCTATCCCTTTCTCTCATTCCTCTCTATCCCTTTCTCTCATTCCACTCCTCTCTATCCCTTTCTCTCATTCCACTCCTCTCTATCCCTCTCTCATTCCTCTCCTCTCTATCCCTTTCTCTCATTCCTCTCCTCTCTATCCCTTTCTCTCATTCCCCTCCTCTCTATCCCTTTCTCTCATTCCACTCCTCTCTATCCCTTTCTCTCATTCCTCTCCTCTCTATCCCTTTCTCTCATTCCTCTCCTCTCCATCCATTTCTCTCATTCCTCTCCTCTCCATCCCTTTCTCTCATTCCTCTCTTCTCTATCCCTTTCTCTCATTCCTCTCCTCTATCCCTTTCTCTCATTCCATTCCTCTCTATCCCTTTCTCTCATTCCTCTCTATCCCTTTCTCTCATTCCTCTCCTCTCTATCCCTTTCTCTCATTCCTCTCCTCTCTGTCCCTTTCTGTCATTCCACTCCTCTCTATCCCTTTCTCTCATTCCTCTCTATCCCTTTCTCTCATTCCACTCCTCTCTATCCCTTTCTCTCATTCCACTCCTCTCTATCCCTTTCTCTCATTCCACTCCTCTCTATCCCTTTCTCTCATTCCACTCCTCTCTATCCCTCTCTCATTTCTCTCCTCTCTATCCCTTTCTCTCATTCCTCTCCTCTCTATCCCTTTCTCTCATTCCCCTCCTCTCTATCCCTTTCTCTCATTCCACTCCTCTCTATCCCTTTCTCTCATTCCTCTCCTCTCTATCCCTTTCTCTCATTCCTCTCTATCCCTTTCTCTCATTCCTCTCTATCCCTTTCTCTCATTCCTCTCCTCTCTATCCCTTTCTCTCATTCCTCTCCTCTCTGTCCCTTTCTGTCATTCCACTCCTCTCTATCCCTTTCTCTCATTCCTCTCTATCCCTTTCTGTCATTCCACTCCTCTCTATCCCTTTCTCTTATTCCACTCCTCTCTATCCCTTTCTCTCATTCCATTCCTCTCTATCACTTTCTCTCATTCCACTCCTCTCTATCCCTTTCTCTCATTCCACTCCTCTCTATCCCTTTCTCTCATTCCACTCCTCTTTATCCCTTTCTCTCATTCCACTCCTCTCTATCCCTTTCTCTCATTCCACTCCTCTCTATCCCTTTCTCTCATTCCACTCCTCTCTATCCCTCTCTCATTCCTCTCCTCTCTATCCCTTTCTCTCATTCCTCTACTCTCTATCCCTTTCTCTCATTCCACTCCTCTCTATCCCTTTCTCTCATTCCACTCCTCTCTATCCCTTTCTGTCATTCCACTCCTCTCTATCCCTTTCTCTTATTCCTCTCCTCTCTATCCCTTTCTCTCATTCCACTCCTCTCTATCCCTTTCTCTCATTCCACTCCTCTCTATCCCTTTCTCTCATTCCACTCCTCTCTATCCCTTTCTCTCATTCCACTCCTCTCTATCCCTTTCTCTCATTCCACTCCTCTCTATCCCTTTCTCTCATTCCACTCCTCTCTATCCCTTTCTCTCATTCCACTCCTCTCTATCCCTCTCTCATTCCTCTCCTCTCTATCCCTTTCTCTCATTCCACTCCTCTCTATCCCTTTCTCTCATTCCACTCCTCTCTATCCCTCTCTCATTCCACTCCTCTCTATCCCTCTCTCATTCCTCTCCTCTCTATCCCTTTCTCTCATTCCTCTCCTCTCTATCTCTTTCTCTCATTCCTCTCCTCTCTATCCATTTCTCTCATTCCACTCGTCTTTATCCCTCTCTCCTCTCTATCCCCCTCTCATTCCTCTCCTCTCTATCCCTTTCTCTCATTCCTCTCCTCTCTCCATTCAGCCTCTCTTTATCCAGGGCTCAGACATACCGCTAAACACTCTTTGCTACGCTGACGTTTCAGACAGGGACACACACACACACTCAGCCACAGTGATGTTTGCATTTAAGATCCGAATGTTTATCTCCTTCTCTCTCTGTCCATGTCTCTCTCTCCCTCTGTCTCTCTACCCTTCTCTCCCTCTGTCTCTCTCTACCCTTCTCTCCTTCTGTCTCTCTCTACCCTTCTCTCCCTCTGTCTCTCTCTACCCTTCTCTCCCTCTGTCTCTCTCTACCCTTCTCTCCCTCTGTCTCTCTCTACCCTTCTCTCCCTCTCCGTCCATCAGGCGGGAGTATATGTGACAGGCTTCCTTCCAGCCTGGCTAAGTTATCTCATCGTTTTACACCTTAAGCTATATCAACAGTGCTGTTAGCTATATCAACAGTGCTGTTAGCTATATCTACAGTGCTGTTAGCTATATCTACAGTGTTGTTAGCTATATCTACAGTGCTGTTAGCTATATCTACAGTGCTGTTAGCTATATCTACAGTGCTGTTAGCTATATCTACAGTGTTGTTAGCTATATCAACAGTGCTGTTAGCTATATCAACAGTGTTGTTAGCTATATCTACAGTGCTGTTAGCTATATCTACAGTGCTGTTAGCTATATCTACAGTGTTGTTAGCTATATCTACAGTGCTGTTAGCTATATCAACAGTGCTGTTAGCTATATCTACAGTGCTGTTAGCTATATCTACAGTGTTGTTAGCTATATCAACAGTGCTGTTAGCTATATCAACAGTGTTGTTAGCTATATCTACAGTGCTGTTAGCTATATCTACAGTGCTGTTAGCTATATCTACAGTGCTGTTAGCTATATATACAGTGCTGTTAGCTATATCTACAGTGTTGTTAGCTATATATACAGTGCTGTTAGCTATATCTACAGTGTTGTTAGCTATATCAACAGTGCTGTTAGCTATATCTACAGTGTTGTTAGCTATATCAACAGTGCTGTTAGCTATATCAACAGTGTTGTTAGCTATATCTACAGTGCTGTTAGCTATATCTACAGTGTTGTTAGCTATATCAACAGTGCTGTTAGCTATATCTACAGTGCTGTTAGCTATATCTACAGTGTTGTTAGCTATATCTACAGTGCTGTTAGCTATATCAACAGTGCTGTTAGCTATATCTACAGTGCTGTTAGCTATATCTACAGTGCTGTTAGCTATATCTACAGTGCTGTTAGCTATATCTACAGTGTTGTTAGCTATATCTACAGTGCTGTTAGCTATATCAACAGTGCTGTTAGCTATATCTACAGTGCTGTTAGCTATATCTACAGTGCTGTTAGCTATATCTACAGTGTTGTTAGCTATATCAACAGTGCTGTTAGCTATATCAACAGTGTTGTTAGCTATATCTACAGTGCTGTTAGCTATATCTACAGTGCTGTTAGCTATATCTACAGTGCTGTTAGCTATATATACAGTGCTGTTAGCTATATCAACAGTGCGGTTAGCTATATCTACAGTGCTGTTAGCTATATCTACAGTGCTGTTAGCTATATCTACAGTGCTGTTAGCTATATCTACAGTGCTGTTAGCTATATCTACAGTGCTGTTAGCTATATCTACAGTGCTGTTAGCTATATCAACAGTGCTGTTAGCTATATCAACAGTGCTGTTAGCTATATCTACAGTGCTGTTAGCTATATCTACAGTGCTGTTAGCTATATCTACAGTGTTGTTAGCTATATCTACAGTGTTGTTAGCTATATCTACAGTGCTGTTAGCTATATCAACAGTGCTGTTAGCTATATCTACAGTGCTGTTAGCTATATCTACAGTGCTGTTAGCTATATCTACAGTGTTGTTAGCTATATCAACAGTGCTGTTAGCTATATCAACAGTGTTGTTAGCTATATCTACAGTGCTGTTAGCTATATCTACAGTGCTGTTAGCTATATCTACAGTGCTGTTAGCTATATATACAGTGCTGTTAGCTATATCTACAGTGTTGTTAGCTATATCAACAGTGCTGTTAGCTATATCAACAGTGTTGTTAGCTATATCTACAGTGCTGTTAGCTATATCTACAGTGTTGTTAGCTATATCAACAGTGCTGTTAGCTATATCTACAGTGCTGTTAGCTATATCTACAGTGCTGTTAGCTATATCTACAGTGTTGTTAGCTATATCAACAGTGCTGTTAGCTATATCAACAGTGTTGTTAGCTATATCTACAGTGCTGTTAGCTATATCTACAGTGTTGTTAGCTATATCTACAGTGCTGTTAGCTATATCTACAGTGCTGTTAGCTATATCAACAGTGCTGTTAGCTATATCAACAGTGACATGTTAGCTATATCTAGATGTAAATGTAAATGTAGAGTTAACTATATCTACAGTGCTGTTAGCTATATCTACAGTTAGCTATATCTCCAGTGTTATGTTAGCTATAGCTACAGTGCTATGTTAGCTATAGCTACAGTGCTATGTTAGCTATATCTACAGTTAGCTATATCTACAGTGCTATGTTAGCTATATCTACAGTGCCATGTTAGCTATATCTACAGTTAGCTATATCTCCAGTGTTATGTTAGCTATAGCTACAGTGCTATGTTAGCTATAGCTACAGTGCTATGTT
>NC_088407.1:11786747-11849247 GCF_034236695.1 Oncorhynchus nerka
TCTCCTCACTCTCTCTACCCTCTCTCTCTCATGCTCTCCTCACTCTCTCTACCCCTCTCTCTCATGCTCTCCTCACTCTCTACCCTCTCTCTCATGCTCTCCTCCTCTCTCTACCCTCTCTCTCATGCTCTCCTCTCTCTCTACCCTCTCTCTCCTCATCTCTCCCTCTCTCTACCCTCTCTCTCCTCACTCTCTCTACCCTCTCTCTCTCATGCTCTCCTCACTCTCTCTACCCTCTCTCTCTCATGCTCTCCTCACTCTCTCTACCCTCTTTCTCTCATGCTCTCTCTCTACCCTCTCTCTCTCATGCTCTCCCTCTCTCTCTCCTCTCTCTCTCACTCTCTCTACCCTCTCTCTCTCATGCTCTCCTCACTCTCTCTACCCTCTCTCTCCTCACTCTCTCTACCCTCTTTCTCTCATGCTCTCCTCACTCTCTCTACCCTCTTTCTCTCATGCTCTCCTCACTCTCTCTACCCTCTTTCTCTCATGCTCTCCTCACTCTCTCTACCCTCTTTCTCTCATGCTCTCCTCACTCTCTCTTCCCTTTCAATGCAATTACATTTCGCTCACTCTGTATCTCTCTCTGTGTCTTTCTCTCTCTCTCTCTCTCTCATGCTCTCCTCACTCTCTACCCTCTCTCTCTCTCTCTCTCTCTCTACCCTCTTTCTCTCTCTACCCTCTTTCTCTCTCTCTCTCTCTCCCTCTCTCTCTCCCTCTGTCTCTCTCTCTCTACCCTCTTTCTCTCATTCCCTTTCAATGCAATTACATTTCTCTCACTCTGTATCTCTCTCTGTGTCTTTCTCTCTCTTTCTCGCTCTCTCTTTCTCTCTTTCTTTCTCTCTCTCTCTCTCTCTCTTTCTCGCTCTCTCTTTCTCGCTCTCTCTTTCTCGCTCTCTCTTTCTCGCTCTCTCTTTCTCTTTCTCTCTTTCTCTATGCTGTTCAGTAGATGCGATAGAATAATTTAATAATAAAACGAGTCGTCTGTTGAGTTGGTACCTCAAACAAAGTTTTAATTCAGCTTGGAGAAAAATCAAGACAAATGTTTGGTCTTTCTGAACAACTAACCAACGCTTTGACCTTGTTTCCTGAAAAGTACGTCTATAGTCTGTCTCTACAACACATTATAATGGAATGAGATGAAAGTCATGCCACAAGACAGTGTACACACACACACACACACACTCCAGTGTTAATCTGCAAAATTGTAATTATTCGCCTACCTCCTCATGCCTTTTGCACACAATGTATATAGACTATCTTCTTTTTCCCCTACTTATGTTATTGACTTGTTAATTGTTTACTCCATGTGTAACTCTGTGTTGTCTGTTCACACTGCTTTGCTTTGTCTTGGCCAGGTATCAGTTGCAAATGAGAACTTGTTCTCAACTAGCCTACCTGGTTAAATAAAGGTGAAATAAAAAAAACATTATGATTTAAATTTACAAACGTGTGTTTAGTGAGTCTTCCAGATCAGAGGCTGTAGGGATGTTCTCTGTTTAGTGAGTCTTCCAGATCAGAGGCAGTAGATGACCAGGGATGTTCTCTGTTTAGTGAGTCCTCCAGATCAGAGGCAGTAGGGATGACCAGGGATGTTCTCTGTTTAGTGAGTCCTCCAGATCAGAGACAGTAGATGACCAGGGATGTTCTCTGTTTAGTGAGTCCTCCAGATCAGAGGCAGTAGGGATGACCAGGGATGTTCTCTGTTTAGTGAGTCCTCCAGATCAGAGGCAGTAGGGATGACCAGGGATGTTCTCTGTTTAGTGAGTCCTCCAGATCAGAGGCAGTAGGGATGACCAGGGATGTTCTCTGTTTAGTGAGTCCTCCAGATCAGAGGCAGTAGATGACCAGGGATGTTCTCTGTTTAGTGAGTCCTCCAGATCAGAGACAGTAGGGATGACCAGGGATGTTCTCTGTTTAGTGAGTCCTCCAGATCAGAGGCAGTAGATGACCAGGGATGTTCTCTGTTTAGTGAGTCCTCCAGATCAGAGGCAGTAGATGACCAGGGATGTTCTCTGTTTAGTGAGTCCTCCAGATCAGAGGCAGTAGGGATGACCAGGGATGTTCTCTGTTTAGTGAGTCCTCCAGATCAGAGGCAGTAGATGACCAGGGATGTTCTCTGTTTAGTGAGTCCTCCAGATCAGAGGCAGTAGATGACCAGGGATGTTCTCTGTTTAGTGAGTCCTCCAGATCAGAGGCAGTAGATGACCAGGGATGTTCTCTGTTTAGTGAGTCCTCCAGATCAGAGGCAGTAGATGACCAGGGATGTTCTCTGTTTAGTGAGTCCTCCAGATCAGAGGCAGTAGATGACCAGGGATGTTCTCTGTTTAGTGAGTCCTCCAGATCAGAGGCAGTAGATGACCAGGGATGTTCTCTGTTTAGTGAGTCCTCCAGATCAGAGGCAGTAGATGACCAGGGATGTTCTCTGTTTAGTGAGTCCTCCAGATCAGAGGCAGTAGAGATGACCAGGGATGTTCTCTGTTTAGTGAGTCCTCCAGATCAGAGGCAGTAGATGACCAGGGATGTTCTCTGTTTAGTGAGTCCTCCAGATCAGAGGCAGTAGGGATGACCAGGGATGTTCTCTGTTTAGTGAGTCTTCCAGATCAGAGGCAGTAGATGACCAGGGATGTTCTCTGTTTAGTGAGTCCTCCAGATCAGAGGCAGTAGATGACCAGGGATGTTCTCTGTTTAGTGAGTCCTCCAGATCAGAGGCAGTAGATGACCAGGGATGTTCTCTGTTTAGTGAGTCCGCCAGATCAGAGGCAGTAGATGACCAGGGATGTTCTCTGTTTAGTGAGTCCGCCAGATCAGAGGCAGTAGGGACCAGGGATGTTCTCTGTTTAGTGAGTCCTCCAGATCAGAGACAGTAGGGATGACCAGGGATGTTCTCTGTTTAGTGAGTCCTCCAGATCAGAGGCAGTAGATGACCAGGGATGTTCTCTGTTTAGTGAGTCCTCCAGATCAGAGGCAGTAGATGACCAGGGATGTTCTCTGTTTAGTGAGTCCTCCAGATCAGAGGCAGTAGATGACCAGGGATGTTCTCTGTTTAGTGAGTCCTCCAGACCAGAGGCAGTAGATGACCAGGGATGTTCTCTGTTTAGTGAGTCTTCCAGATCAGAGGCAGTAGATGACCAGGGATGTTCTCTGTTTAGTGAGTCCGTCAGATCAGAGGCAGTAGGGATGACCAGGGATGTTCTCTGTTTAGTGAGTCCTCCAGATCAGAGGCAGTAGGGATGACCAGGGATGTTCTCTGTTTAGTGAGTCCTCCAGATCAGAGGCAGTAGGGATGACCAGGGATGTTCTCTGTTTAGTGAGTCCTCCAGATCAGAGGCAGTAGGGACGACCAGGGATGTTCTCTGTTTAGTGAGTCCTCCAGATCAGAGGCAGTAGGGATGACCAGGGATGTTCTCTGTTTAGTGAGTCCTCCAGATCAGAGACAGTAGGGATGTTCTCTGTTTAGTGAGTCCTCCAGATCAGAGGCAGTAGGGATGTTCTCTGTTTAGTGAGTCCTCCAGATCAGAGGCAGTAGGGACGACCAGGGATGTTCTCTGTTTAGTGAGTCCTCCAGATCAGAGGCAGTAGGGACGACCAGGGATGTTCTCTGTTTAGTGAGTCCTCCAGATCAGAGGCAGTAGGGACGACCAGGGATGTTCTCTGTTTAGTGAGTCCTCCAGATCAGAGGCAGTAGGGACGACCAGGGATGTTCTCTGTTTAGTGAGTCCTCCAGATCAGAGGCAGTAGGGATGACCAGGGATGTTCTCTGTTTAGTGAGTCCTCCAGATCAGAGACAGTAGGGATGTTCTCTGTTTAGTGAGTCCTCCAGATCAGAGGCAGTAGGGATGTTCTCTGTTTAGTGAGTCCTCCAGATCAGAGGCAGTAGGGACGACCAGGGATGTTCTCTGTTTAGTGAGTCCACCAGATCAGAGGCAGTAGGGATGACCAGGGATGTTCTCTGTTTAGTGAGTCTTCCAGATCAGAGGCAGTAGAGATGACCAGGGATGTTCTCTGTTTAGTGAGTCCTCCAGATCAGAGGCAGTAGGGACGACCAGGGATGTTCTCTGTTTAGTGAGTCCTCCAGATCAGAGGCAGTAGGGACGACCAGGGATGTTCTCTGTTTAGTGAGTCCTCCAGATCAGAGGCAGTAGGGATGACCATGATAGGTGTGTGAATTGGACCATTTTCCTGTCCTGCTAAGTATTCAAAATGGGTGTCAGAAAACATTTTTAAACTAACAAACAAACAAAAACAAAGCTGTTACCGAAACAGTACAGATGTATTTAAGATACCACCTTTCTCCTTTACCTTTCTAACAAAAACAGTACAGATGTATTTAAGATACCACCTTTCTCCTTTACCTTTCTAACAAAAACAGTACAGATGTATTTAAGATACCACCTTTCTCCTTTACCTTTCTAACAAAAACAGTACAGATGTATTTAAGATACTACCTTTCTCCTTTACCTTTCTAACAAAAACAGTACAGATGTATTTAAGATACCACCTTTCTCCTTTACCTTTCTAACAAAAACAGTACAGATGTATTTAAGATACCATCTTTCTCCTTTACCTTTCTAACAAAAACAGTACAGATGTATTTAAGATACCACCTTTCTCCTTTACCTTTCTAACAAAAACAGTACAGATGTATTTAAGATACCACCTTTCTCCTTTACCTTTCTAACAAAAACAGTACAGATGTATTTAAGATACCACCTTTCTCCTTTACCTTTCTAACAAAAACAGTACAGATGTATTTAAGATACCACCTTTCTCCTTTACCTTTCTAACAAAAACAGTACAGATGTATTTAAGATACCACCTTTCTCCTTTACCTTTCTAACAAAAACAGTACAGATGTATTTAAGATACCACCTTTCTCCTTTACCTTTCTAACAAAAACAGTACAGATGTATTTAAGATACCACCTTTCTCCTTTACCTTTCTAACAAAAACAGTACAGATGTATTTAAGATACCACCTTTCTCCTTTACCTTTCTAACAAAAACAGTACAGATGTATTTAAGATACCACCTTTCTCCTTTACCTTTCTAACAAAAACAGTACAGATGTATTTAAGATACCACCTTTCTCCTTTACCTTTCTAACAAAAACAGTACAGATGTATTTAAGATACCACCTTTCTCCTTTACCTTTCTAACAAAAACAGTACAGATGTATTTAAGATACCACCTTTCTCCTTTACCTTTCTAACAAAAACAGTACAGATGTATTTAAGATACCACCTTTCTCCTTTACCTTTCTAACAAAAACAGTACAGATGTATTTAAGATACCACCTTTCTCCTTTACCTTTCTAACAAAAACAGTACAGATGTATTTAAGATACCACCTTTCTCCTTTACCTTTCTAACAAAAACAGTACAGATGTATTTAAGATACCACCTTTCTCCTTTACCTTTCTAACAAAAACAGTACAGATGTATTTAAGATACCACCTTTCTCCTTTACCTTTCTAACAAAAACAGTACAGATGTATTTAAGATACCACCTTTCTCCTTTACCTTTCTAACAAAAACAGTACAGATGTATTTATGATACCACCTTTCTCCTTTACCTTTCTAACAAAAACAGTACAGATGTATTTAAGATACTACCTTTCTCCTTTACCTTTCTAACAAAAACAGCCATGATTGAGTGTGTGAGTAAGTGTTGTTCTGTAAGTGTGTAAAAGTCTGTCTGTCTGTGAGCGAGTGTGTCTGTGTGTGTGTGTGTGTGTGTCTGTCTGTCCGTGAGCGAGTGTGTCTGTCTGTGTGTCTGTCTGTCTGTCCGTGGCGAGTGTGTCTGTGTGTGTGTGTCTGTCTGTCTGTCTGTCTGTCCGTGAGCGAGTTTGTCTGTGTGTGTGTCTGTCTGTCCGTGAGCGAGTGTGTGTGTGTGTCTGTCTGTCCGTGAGCGAGTGTGTGTGGCTGTCTGTCTGTCCGTGAGCGAGTGTGTGTGTGTGTGTGTGTATATGTATTTGTGTTTATGTGTGTGTCTACTGCTTGTCAGACAGAGGGTCAGTGACTCCCAGACATTACTTCCTGTGATTGGGCCCAACGCCAGGTATCTATTACATACTGACACACATGCAGACACACACACAGACACACACACAGACTCACACACACACACACACACAGACTCACATGCAGACACACAGGCAGATACACAGGCAGATACACAGGCAGATACACAGGCAGATACACAGACAGACAGACACACAGATATACACAGTGTACCTAATAAACTGTCCGGTGAGAGTCTAGACAAACACACAGTCCGGATGTGCTAAAGTCTAATTCCACATTCTGATGCAGTTAGGTTGATTATCCTTTCCACAGGTGTGTGTGTGTGTGTGTGTGTGTGTGTGTGATCTCTTTATATGGGCACCCTGTCTGTCCTATGGGGAATGAATTAGAATGCCAACCTGAACACATTGAGATTGTGTTGATTAATTGTCTACAGGTGTGTTTGTGCGTTGCTGTGGAGCACTCTACTCCCCCACACACACACCCACACACACACACACACACTCACACACACACGTAAACACACACACACTCACACACACTCACACGCAAACACAGACTCACACACACACACACACTCACACACACACGTAAACACACACACACTCACACACACACACACTCACACGCAAACACAGACTCACACACACACATACACACACTCACACACACACGTAAACACACACACACTCACACTCTCACACACACACACACACACACGTAAACACACACACACTCCCACACACACATACACACTCACACACACACGTAAACACACACACTCATACACACACACACTCACACGCAAACACAGACTCACGCAAACACAAACTCACGCAAAAACACACACACACTCACGCAAACACACACACACACACAGCTACTGACAGACAGGCTCGCAAACACACACACACACACTCCCGAACCAACAACAGGCAGAGTGATAAGGAGACAATAGCTCTCTGAGATCGTTGCTAGGCAACAAAAGGGACTAAAAATATTATCTACGCACGTTCTCTCCATTTCTACAGACACACACACACAGACACAGACACACACACAGACACACACACACACATAGAGACACAAACAGACACAAACACACACAGACAGACCCACACGCTGCTCAGAAACACTTAAGATTATTTTTATAGTGAAATGTAGAGATACATCTGTCTCAACTCGTCTCTCTGTTTCATCACCAACCCATTATGTTCTGTGTCTCTCTCTGTCTCTGTCTCTGTGTGTGTGTGTCTCTCTCTCTCTCTCTCTCTCTCTCTCTCTGTCTCTGTGTGTGTCTCTCTCTGTCTCTGTGTGTGTCTCTCTACTGTCTCTCTGTCTCTCTCTCTCTCTTCTGTCTCTCTCTCTGTCTCTCTCTCTGTTCTCTCTCTCTCTGTCTCTGTCTCTCTCTCTTCTGTCTATCTCTCTCTTCTCTCCTGTCTCACTGTCTGTCTCTCTCTCTGTGTCTCTGTCTTTCAAATTCCAAATTTAGAACTGAACAAAGTTATTATCATTGAGAATAAATTTCATTTTTCAATTCCTGACATGGAACTGGAATTGATTCCCCCAATCATGGTTCTCTGCAGATGTGCTGGGCTGCTCTGGTCTGAGCAGGTCTCTGGTCTGCTCTGGTCTGAGCAGGTCTCTGGTCTGAGCAAGTCTCTGGTCTGAGCAAGTCTCTGGTCTGAGCAGGTCTGGTCTGAGCAGGTCTGGGCTGCTCTGGTCTGAGCAGGTCTGGTCTGGGCTGCTCTGGTCTGAGCAGGTCTGGGCTGAGCTGGTCTGCTCTGGTCTGAGCAGGTCTGGTCTGGTCTGCTCTGTTCTGAGCAGGTCTTTGCTGAGCTGGTCTGAGCTGGTCTGGGCTGGTCTTGGCTGATCTAAGCTGGGCTGAGTTGGTCTGGGCTGGGCTGAGTTGGGCTAAGCTGGTCTGGGCTGGGCTGAGTTGGGCTGAGCTGAGTTGGTCTGGTCTGAGTTGGGCTAAGCTGGTCTGGGCTGAGTTGGTCTGGGCTGGGCTGAGTTGGGCTAAGCTGGTCTGGGCTGAGCTGGGCTGGGCTGAGTTGGGCTGAGCTGGTCTGGGCTGAGCTGGTCTGGGCTGAGTTGGGCTGAGCTGAGTTGGGCTGAGCTGAGTTGGGCTGAGCTGAGTTGGTCTGGTCTGAGTTGGTCTGGTCTGAGTTGGTCTGGTCTGGTCTGGTACAGAATATCTCAGTAGCATCTCTTTTTAAACATCCAGACTGTTAAAACAATGTCAGTTGAATTGATATGAGGGTCCAGGCCAAAATAAAACACAGCTACAAAACCATACAACACAGCTACAAAACCACACAACACAGCTACAAAACCACACAACACAGCTACAAAACCATACAACACAGCTACAAAACCACACAACACAGCTACAAAACCATACAACACAGCTACAAAACCATACAACAAAGCTACAAAACAATACAACACAGCTACAAAACAATACAACACAGCTACAAAACAATACAACACAGCTACAAAACCATAACAACACCAACACAATACACTCATGGTTCCACCTTAAGGGTTCTAATTCAATCAAATTCACACAGCGGTTGTTTTAACTCTGTCAGAGGTGGAACTGTGTTAGAGCTGTCAAATCCACAAGCGGCTCCCATGACTATACCTGAAGCGTGCGTTGCCATTGGCTGCACAGAGGCGCATTAAGACAAATCCCATGCAGGCTTTTATTCAAGTTCGAACACTGGAATGTGAGATGTAATCTACACCTCGATTAGGCTGAGCGTCGTTAGGCTGAGGGTCGTTAGGCTGAGCGTCATTCCTACATTTTCTTGTTCTGAACTTCTAACTCGAGTGGGACGGGTGTGGCTTTGTGACAATGAACAAGAGCAGCTACTCACCAATTCGACATCTCCAACGCAGTTACACCGCCAAGACATCAGCGATGCGGGTGTCGGCTATCGCCGGTTAACCTGATTGAACCTTAGTCTCAGCGTTTCTAACCTTGGCAGGGAATGTTGGTAGTCGTCAGATATTTTATGAAATATTTCCCCATTAAATTCCCCATGTTAACACTGATCTTTGTAACTCCTTATTAGCATTTTCAGAAGTCAGACTGAACTGTGATGTCATATTCAAGGGACTGACTGAGCTGGGATGTCATATTCAGGGACGGACTATGCTGTGATGTCATATTCAAGGGACTGACTGAGCTGGTATGTCATATTCAGGGACGGACTACGCTGTGATGTCATATTCAGGGACTGACTGAGCTGGGATGTCATATTCAGGGATGGACTACACTGTGATGTCATATTCAAGGGACTGACTGAGCTGGGATGTCATATTCAGGGATGGACTACACTGTGACGTCATATTCAAGGGACTGACTGAGCTGGGATGTCATATTCAGGGACGGACTACGCTGTGATGTCATATTCAGAGACTGACTGAGCTGGGATGTCATATTCAGAGGACGGACTACACTGTGATGTCATATTCAGAGGACTGACTGAGCTGGGATGTCATATTCAGAGGACTGACTGAGCTGGGATGCCATATTCAGGGATGGACTACGCTGTGATGTCATATTCAAGGGACCGACTGAGCTGTGATGGCATATTCAGGGATGGACTACACTGTGATGTCATATTCAAGGGACTGACTGAGCTGTGATGGCATATTCAGGGACGGACTACGCTGTGATGTCATATTCAAGGGACTGACTACGCTGTGATGTCATATTCAAGGGACTGACAGCTGTGATGGCATATTCAGGGATGGACTACGCTGTGATGTCATATTCAAGGGACTGACTGAGCTGTGATGGCATATTCAGGGATGGACTACGCTGTGATGTCATATTCAAGGGACTGACTGAGCTGTGATGGCATATTCAGGGACGGACTACGCTGTGATGTCATATTCAGGGACGGACTACGCTGTGATGTCATATTCAAGGGACTGACTGAGCTGTGATGGCATATTCAGGGACGGACTACGCTGTGATGTCATATTCAAGGAACTGACTACGCTGTGATGTCATATTCAAGGGACTGACTACGCTGTGATGTCATATTCAAGGGACTGACTGAGCTGTGATGGCATATTCAGGGATGGACTACGCTGTGATGTCATATTCAAGGGACTGGCTGAGCTGTGATGGCATATTCAGGGATGGACTACACTGTGATGTCATATTCAAGGGACTGACTGAGCTGTGATGTCATATTCAGAGGACGGAGCTGGGGTTTAATATTCAGTGGACAGGCTGTGTGTTGTATCACAGTGTGGTTTTATTAGCATGACAACATAGAGTTAGTTAGTTGGTTGGTTAGATGGTCCTTGGTTTAGTTTAATGGCTGTACAACAGATAGAGGACGGGTGCATCCCAATAATATCTCCTTCCTCCTGAAGTGTACCCTCTATCCAACTCTATGGTCCACTACTTCCGAAAATCTAAAATCATTGGATCGGTGTAGGCATTTCCCACCATATTTCCGATACCAGTCATTTATATTCAAATCAGTGAAGGAAAGTGCACACTTTGGGAGGAAGGAGAGATCTGTGTGCGCCATAGAGTTGCACTAGAGAGCTCATCTAAAATATATTTTCCAGTGCACCCTCTATCCAACTCTATGGTCTCCTCTCATTGAGAATGAAACCAAGAGGGCATGGTACATAGTCTTTACACCAGCCTTATACATATCTATATTCAAATCTTATTTATTCAGCATAAAACCCAGAGTTTCTTTGTTTGTTTAGATTTTAAGACAAACATCGGAAATGTCTCTTATACAACACACAGTTAGAAACAATCATCATCATCGTCATGATTATCCTCAAATTTCATTGGTCTAAATTAAGTTTGTCAGTTTGGTCCACCCTCCTTTCTGTTTCCGGTTACCTGATATCCTGTTTGGGCATTACGTCATTTCCTGCTTGGTTATAATGGTTGTAACCAGGGATGGAATTGAAGTATTTTGGGCACTGGGTCAGCCGGACTAGTAGACAAATATATTGATAGTCTGGATCCAAAATCTACTCCACGCAATATTTGAAAAGACAAAATGTCACTAGTCAGTGGGCTAGTTGGTCACATTTTCTACTAACAGGTTCGTTTAATTTTAGTTTTATATCCAACAATAGTGTTTGTTTAAATAAGTCTTTTAATATATTTCATATTCAACATTTTCTTTATTGCAAAGTTCAATTATTATCATTCCGTACAGTTCTCACATAATAATTATAGTCTTTTAATATCATCTTCTCCCTCATTCCAATGTTTTTAACATACTTCTTCATAATAATCATCATTTTCATTATTTATTATTTTCTTTACAATTTCGCAATAACAACATCTACACACCAACGCCGTGGAAACGTGGGAGGGGCAAAGGTCTTCCTTAGGGAGCAAGGTGACTTGGGATTGGCTCAACAGGAGCGAGGGTGGCGGGGAAAGGGGTGTGGTCTAACGTCCTCTACTAGCCTATCACTTTAAGACAATATTAAGACGTTTACAGTCTATTGGAGAATAAGGCTGGGCGGAGTGAGCGAGGGAAGGAAAGAGAGAGAGGAGGAGAGGAGGGTCGTAAAGCAGGGGGCAGAAAGAGTTGTCTGAGATGACCTCTACCTGTTGGATTAGAGGCTTTCACGGAGATGACCTCTACCTGTTGGATTAGAGGCTTTCACGGAGATGATCTCTACCTGTTGGATTAGAGGCTTTCACGGAGATGATCTCTACCTGTTGGATTAGAGGCTTTCACGGAGATGATCTCTACCTGTTGGATTAGAGGCTTTCACCGAGATGACCTCTACCTGTTGGATTAGAGGCTTTCACTGATATGACCTCTACCTGTTGGATTAGAGGCTTTCACTGATATGACCTCTACCTGTTGGATTAGAGGCTTTCACCGATATGACCTCTACCTGTTGGATTAGAGGCTTTCACTGATATGACCTCTACCTGTTGGATTAGAGGCTTTCACTGATATGACCTCTACCTGTTGGATTAGAGGCTTTCACTGATATGACCTCTACCTGTTGGATTAGAGGCTTTCACTGAGATGACCTCTACCTGTTGGATTAGAGGCTTTCACCGAGATGACCTCTACCTGTTGGATTAGAGGCTTTCACTGATATGACCTCTACCTGTTGGATTAGAGGCTTTCACCGAGATGACCTCTACCTGTTGGATTAGAGGCTTTCACTGATATGACCTCTACCTGTTGGATTAGAGGCTTTCACTGAGATGACCTCTACCTGTTGGATTAGAGGCTTTCACTGATATGAATACTGACTCTAGTGTTAGATGGGAGAATACTGACTCTAGTGTTAGATGGGAGAATACTGACTCTAGTGTTAGATGGAGAATACTGACTCTAGTGTTAGATGGGAGAATACTGACTCTAGTGTTAGATGGGAGAATACTGACTCTAGTGTTAGATGGAGAATACTGACTCTAGTGTTAGATGGGGGAAAGAGATAATACTGACTCTAGTGTTAGATGGGAGAATACTGACTCTAGTGTTAGATGAGAGAATACTGACTCTAGTGTTAGATGGGAGAATACTGACTCTAGTGTTAGATGGGAGAATACTGACTCTAGTGTTAGATGGAGAATACTGACTCTAGTGTTAGATGGGAGAATACTGACTCTAGTGTTAGAAGGGGGAAAGGGAGAATACTGACTCTAGTGTTAGAAGGGGGAAAGGGAGAATGCTCTTTCCAACATGTCCTCTCTGCCTGCCTCCCTTCCCACTGGCGCAGACGTCAATTCAACATCTACTTTTCATTTACATTTGGCTGACAATAAAATGTCCCCGTGACATTGGATTTAAGTTGCAAATCCAATCCGTTTCCCACGTTGTTGTTGTTGAAACAACGTGGAAACAATGTTGATTCAACCAGTTTTTGCCGAGTGGGTTTCCTTTTGTTCCCTCCCTGTGTCTATTCCTCCTCTCTGTCTCCCCCAACCCACCCCTCCATCCTTCTCTCTTCCGCTCTTCCCTCGCCTCTCCATCTCTCTCTCTCTCTAGAACCCAGGTATGTGACAGTATGCCTCCAGTGATGACAACAATATATAGATCAGCCACATGAAGAAGAAGACCAGTGATGTGATGATCTTGGTAGTCCTCGGCCCTCCGAGCTCCCCGCCTGCCACTGACGCTCGCCGTCGGTAGAGGAGGATCATCACGCATATGCACGCCATCACCGTGAAGAGCGTGACGGAGAACGCCAGCGAGCCCGGGTCGACACGAAACACCTGGCCTTTGGAGCGCCAGAACACGGCGGCGATGGTCCACGCCACTCCGATCCCGAGGAAGACGTTCACGGCGTTGCTACCGGTTACGTTGCCGATGGAGGCGTCGGCGTACTGGTCCTGGATGGCGGCCACCTTACTGGCAAAGGTGTCTGGGTAGTAGTGGAGAGAGGAGGGGGAGGGGAGAGAAGAAATAGCAGAAAGAGAAGGGAGAGGGAGGGGGAAGAAGATGGGAAGGAGGGGGAGGGGGAGAAGAAATAGCAGAAAGGGGGGGAAGAAGATGGGAAGGAGGGGAGGGGAGAGAAGAAATAGCAGAAAGAGAAGGGAGAGGGGGAAGAAGATGGGAATGAGGGGGAGGGGAGAGAAGAAATAGCAGAAAGAGAAGGGAGAGGGAGGGGGAAGAAGATGGGAAGGAGGGGAGGGGAGAGAAGAAATAGCAGAAAGAGAAGGGAGAGGGAGGGGGAAGAAGATGGGAAGGAGGGGAGAGGGAGAGAAGAAATAGCAGAAAGAGAAGGGAGAGGGGAGGGGGAAGAAGATGGGAAGGAGGGGGAGGGGAGAGAAGAAATAGCAGAAAGAGAAGGGAGAGGGAGGGGGGAAGAAGATGGGAAGGAAGAAATAGGGGAGGGGAGGGGGAAGAAGAGAAGAAATAGCAGAAAGAGAAGGGAGAGGGAGGGGGAAGAAGATGGGAAGGAGGGGGGAGGAGAAATAGCAGAAAGAGAGGGGAGAGGGAGGGGTAGTAGTGGAGAGGAGAGGGAGAAGAGAAGAAATAGCAGAAAGAGAAGGGAGAGGGAGGGGGTAGTAGTGGAGAGGAGGGGGAGAAGAAATAGCAGAAAGAAAAAAAGAGAAGAGAGAGGGGGATGAGGAGGGGGAAGGATGGGAGAAGGGGGGAGAAAGGAGGAGGGGGAAAGAGAGATAGATGGTGAAGAAAAGTGGGCAGAGGCAAATGGATGAAAAAGAGGGAGAGAGAAGACCAGATTAAATAAGGCAGGTGAGAGGAGACACACATACAAACTCCCCTAAGGCGGTCATAATTCTGCACGCGTACTCTGTCACACCTACAGCCCACAACACACACCTGGGTACCGAGGCACGAAGGTTACAGTTTAAAATGTCATTACATCATCATGATTCCACAATTAGGACAAACAGAGGGAACATAGAAGGAGAGAAAAGAGGAGGGGAAGGATGTGTGTGTGTGGGGGGAGCTGTGTGTGTGTGTGGGGGGGCAGTGTGTGTGTGGGGGGCTGTGCTGTGTGTGTGGGGGGAGCTGTGTGTGTGTGTGTGGGGGGGCTGTGTGTGTGTGTGGGGGGCTGTGTGTGTGTGGGGGGAGCTGTGTGTGTGTGGGGGGAGCTGTGTGTGTGTGTGTGGGGGGCTGTGTGTGTGTGTGTGTGGGGGGGGCTGTGTGTGTGTGGGGGGCTGTGTGTGTGTGGGGGGAGCTGTGTGTGTGTGGGGGAGCTGTGTGTGTGGGGGGGCTGTGTGTGTGTGTGGGGGGCAGTGTGTGTGTGGGGGGAGCTGTGTGTGTGTGGGGGGGAGCTGTGTGTGTGTGTGTGGGGGGGCTGTGTGTGTGTGGGGGGGCTGTGTGTGTGTGGGGGGAGCTGTGTGTGTGTGGGGGGAGCTGTGTGTGTGTGGGGGGGGCTGTGTGTGTGGGGGGAGTGTGTGTGGGGGAGCTGTGTGTGTGTGTGGGGGGGGCTGTGTGTGTGTGTGGGGGGGGCAGTGTGTGTGTATGGGGGGCTGTGTGTGTGGGGGAGGTGTGTGTGTGTGTGTGTGTGTGTGTGTGTGTGTGTGTGTGTAATCTACCTGGTACAGAGGTCCCTAGTGCTACAAACACCACGGCAGTGACAGAGTCCTTCAGACCCACAGTGCAGCCGAAGGCAGAGGCCAGGTCTCCTGTTACAGCCGTCAGAACTCCTAGCAGGGACACCGAATCAAAAACACATTACGACAGACAGTACGATTCCTTCCTCACCAGCCCACAGTGAGTAGACAACCTTTAATCGTTTGCTTCGCCACACGTGACCATCCCGCTTCCCATCTTAGTTGATGCCGCGGATAGTGGTATTTCAAACTGAGTTGACCAATCCTTGGTTACACATGAATTTCGTGTTACCTATTATTAAGGGAGATGGACAGCCCAGCCATTCCAGTACTCTGTAGGGTCAGGGGTCAGGGTTACCTACCGATGAGACTGATGGAGACGATGAAGCAGGCCCAGCCATTCCAGTACTCTGTCGGAGGAACAAAGGCAAACAGAACTTTCCAGAAGACGGTGAGGAAGTGCATGATGTAGTCAAAACAGGACGGCAGACGCTCTTCACCACTCTCCTCATCATCATCATCACCTGGAGAGAGACAGAGAGAGAGAGATGGAGTCTTACTGTCAATGTTAACATATGTTATCCATGTCAATAAAGCCCCTTGAGTGAAAATTGAAACGAATTGAGAGAGAGAGAGAGGAAAGGGATAGATGCAGGGGGAGAGGGGAGGGGAGGGGAGAGAGAGAGGAAAGGGATAGATGCAGGGGGAGAGGGGAGGGGAGAGAGAGAGGAAAGGGATAGATGCAGGGGGAGAGGAGAGGGGAGAGAGAGAGGAAAGGGATAGATGCAGGGGGAGAGGAGAGGAGGGGAGAGAGAGAGAGGAAAGGGATAGATGCAGGGGGAGAGGGGAGGGAGAGAGAGAGAGAGAGGAAAGGGATAGATGCAGGGGAGATGAGAGGGGAGGGGAGAGAGAGAGGAAAGGGATAGATGCAGGGGGAGAGGGAGCGGAGGGGAGAGAGAGAGGAAAGGGATAGATGCAGGGGGAGAGGAGGGGGAGAGAGAGAGGAAAGGGATAGATGCAGGGGGGAGAGGAGAGGAGGGGAGAGAGAGAGAGGAAAGGGATAGATGCAGGGGGAGAGGGGAGGGGGGGAGAGAGAGAGAGAGGAAAGGGATAGATGCAGGGGGAGAGGAGAGGGAGGGGAGAGAGAGAGGAAAGGGATAGATGCAGGGGGAGAGGAGAGGGGAGAGAGAGAGAGGAAAGGGATAGATGCAGGGGGAGAGGAGAGGGGGAGGGAGAGAGAGAGAGGAAAGGGATAGATGCAGGGGGAGGGGGGAGGGAGAGAGAGAGAGAGAGAGGAAAGGGATAGATGCAGGGGGAGAGGAGAGGGGAGGAGGAGAGAGAGAGAGGAAAGGGATAGATGCAGGGGAGAGGAGAGGGGAGGGGAGAGAGAGAGGAAAGGGATAGATGCAGGGGAGAGGAGAGGGGAGAGAGAGAGAGGAAAGGGATAGATGCAGGGGAGAGGGGAGGGGAGGGAGAGAGAGAGAGGAAAGGGATAGATGCAGGGGAGAGGAGAGGGGAGGGAGAGAGAGAGAGGAAAGGGATAGATGCAGGGGAGAGGGGAGGGAGAGAGAGAGGAAAGGGATAGATGCAGGGGGAGAGGAGAGGGGAGGGGGAGAGAGAGAGGAAAGGGATAGATGCAGGGGGAGAGGGGAGGGGAGGGGAGAGAGAGAGAGGAAAGGGATAGATGCAGGGGGAGAGGAGAGAGAGAGAGGAAAGGGATAGATGCAGGGGGAGAGGGAGGGGAGGGAGAGAGAGAGAGGAAAGGGATAGATGCAGGGGAGAGGGGAGGGGAGGGGAGAGAGAGAGGAAAGGGATAGATGCAGGGGGAAAGGGGAGGGGAGGGGAGAGAGAGAGGAAAGGGATAGATGCAGGGGGAGAGGAGAGGGTAGGGGAGAGAGAGAGAGGAAAGGGATAGATGCAGGGGAGAGGGGGGGAGAGAGAGAGAGAGAAAGGGATAGATGCAGGGGAGAGGGGAGGGAGGGGAGAGAGAGAGAGGAAAGGGATAGATGCAGGGGAGAGGAGAGGGGAGAGAGAGAGGGAAAGGGATAGATGCAGGGGAGAGGGGAGGGGAGAATGTGATGGAGGGGGAGAGGGGAGGGGAGAAGGTGATGGAGGGGGAGAGGGGAGGGGAGAAGGTGACGGAGGGGGCAGGGAGAACAGAGAGTTTGAGTTCTAATTCTGTTCAGTCGGTACGATATGAATCCTGTAGACTGAAAGTGAAATGACGTGAACAGGGTGTGACATCACGCAGAGAGGAAGCAAGGTAGGTACCTGCGCTGACAGTGACGGCAGAGACAAACTGCTCTCTCCAGCTGCAGCTTCCCACCACCAACGCAAGATTAGTCTTCTTGATCAGCTTATCTACTGTGTTCTACACACACAATAGAGACCCCCCCCACACACACAGTCAGTTAATACAATCACACACACACACACGGCTGAATCTTAACTTGAGATTAGAGAAATCTTGGAGCAAATCTGTCATTGGCATCAATGCATGATTCAGGGCCCTACGCAATCTGCAATTCAATGGTAATGTTCCCCACATTAGTGGAGACTGTATTTGTGGTAAGCGCCATGTGTCGGCTGCATCAGAAATGGTAATGTTCCACACAATAGTGGAGACTGTAATTACAGTAAACGCCAGCTCCATCAGAAATGACCATTTCTATCAGACAATCAAATCGAAGGTTATTTATTTATTTTTTATTTTATTTAACCAGGCAAGTCAGTTAAGAACAAATGTTTATTTTCAATGACGGCCTAGGAACAGTGGGTTAACTGCCTGTTCAGGGGCAGAACGACAGATTTCTACCTTGTCAGCTCTGGGATTCAAACTTGCAACCTTTCGGTTACTAGTCCAACACTCTAACCACTAGGCTACCCTGCCGTGATTGGTCACATACACGTGTTCAGCAGAGGTTATCGCGGGACGTAGCGAAACGCTTGCAATCTGTAATGCGTCTTGCCATCCAGATTGAATAGAGCCCTCACGCCCGTGGATCTCCACGGTAACGATTTACAGCAAGATCAAACAAAGAGGGTTTGATTCAATCGGATCCGCTTTAGTCAACATCTGCATAGCGGTTGTATTGACGGTGTCGGAGGTGGAACTGAGTCAGAGCTGTCAAATTCACAAGCAGCTCCTGGAATTACACCTAAAAGTGGACAACAATAATAATAACAAGTATTATTCATTTATAGAGTAAAGTGTTATTTTTCTCAAACCCAATAAATAAAATGTATGTACAGACAATCCATGCTATATACTGGTGTCACCAGATCCAGAGGAGAGAAATCCCATGATGCCTTGTTAACAGGACTGCCATTGGCTGCATTAAGAGAAATCCCATGATGCCTTGTTAACAGGACTGCCATTGGCTGCATTAAGAGAAATCCCATGATGCCTTGTTAACAGGACTGCCATTGGCTGCATTAAGAGAAATCCCATGATGCCTTGTTAACAGGACTGCCATTGGCTGCATTAAGAGAAATCCCATGATGCCTTGTTAACAGGACTGCCATTGGCTGCATTAAGAGAAATCCCATGATGCCTTGTTAACAGGACTGCCATTGGCTGCATTAAGAGAAATCCCATGATGCCTTGTTAACAGGACTGCCATTGGCTGCATTAAGAGAAATCCCATGATGCCTTGTTAACAGGACTGCCATTGGCTGCATTAAGAGAAATCCCATGATGCCTTGTTAACAGGACTGCCATTGGCTGCATTAAGAGAAATCCCATGATGCCTTGTTAACAGGACTGCCATTGGCTGCATTAAGAGAAATCCCATGATGCCTTGTTAACAGGACTGCCATTGGCTGCATTAAGAGAAATCCCATGATGCCTTGTTAACAGGACTGCCATTGGCTGCATTAAGAGAAATCCCATGATGCCTTGTTAACAGGACTGCCATTGGCTGCATTAAGAGAAATCCCATGATGCCTTGTTAACAGGACTGCCATTGGCTGCATTAAGAGAAATCCCATGATGCCTTGTTAACAGGACTGCCATTGGCTGCATTAAGAGAAATCCCATGATGCCTTGTTAACAGGACTGCCATTGGCTGCATTAAGAGAAATCCCATGATGCCTTGTTAACAGGACTGCCATTGGCTGCATTAAGAGAAATCCCATGATGCCTTGTTAACAGGACTGCCATTGGCTGCATTAAGAGAAATCCCATGATGCCTTGTTAACAGGACTGCCATTGGCTGCATTAAGAGAAATCCCATGATGCCTTGTTAACAGGACTGCCATTGGCTGCATTAAGAGAAATCCCATGATGCCTTGTTAACAGGACTGCCATTGGCTGCATTAAGAGAAATCCCATGATGCCTTGTTAACAGGACTGCCATTGGCTGCATTAAGAGAAATCCCATGATGCCTTGTTAACAGGACTGCCATTGGCTGCATTAAGAGAAATCCCATGATGCCTTGTTAACAGGACTGCCATTGGCTGCATTAAGAGAAATCCCATGATGCCTTGTTAACAGGACTGCCATTGGCTGCATTAAGAGAAATCCCATGATGCCTTGTTAACAGGACTGCCATTGGCTGCATTAAGAGAAATCCCATGATGCCTTGTTAACAGGACTGCCATTGGCTGCATTAAGAGAAATCCCATGATGCCTTGTTAACAGGACTGCCATTGGCTGCATTAAGAGAAATCCCATGATGCCTTGTTAACAGGACTGCCATTGGCTGCATTAAGAGAAATCCCATGATGCCTTGTTAACAGGACTGCCATTGGCTGCATTAAGAGAAATCCCATGATGCCTTGTTAACAGGACTGCCATTGGCTGCATTAAGAGAAATCCCATGATGCCTTGTTAACAGGACTGCCATTGGCTGCATTAAGAGAAATCCCATGATGCCTTGTTAACAGGACTGCCATTGGCTGCATTAAGAGAAATCCCATGATGCCTTGTTAACAGGACTGCCATTGGCTGCATTAAGAGAAATCCCATGATGCCTTGTTAACAGGACTGCCATTGGCTGCATTAAGAGAAATCCCATGATGCCTTGTTAACAGGACTGCCATTGGCTGCATTAAGAGAAATCCCATGATGCCTTGTTAACAGGACTGCCATTGGCTGCATTAAGAGAAATCCCATGATGCCTTGTTAACAGGACTGCCATTGGCTGCATTAAGAGAAATCCCATGATGCCTTGTTAACAGGACTGCCATTGGCTGCATTAAGAGAAATCCCATGATGCCTTGTTAACAGGACTGCCATTGGCTGCATTAAGAGAAATCCCATGATGCCTTGTTAACAGGACTGCCATTGGCTGCATTAAGAGAAATCCCATGATGCCTTGTTAACAGGACTGCCATTGGCTGCATTAAGAGAAATCCCATGATGCCTTGTTAACAGGACTGCCATTGGCTGCATTAAGAGAAATCCCATGATGCCTTGTTAACAGGACTGCCATTGGCTGCATTAAGAGAAATCCCATGATGCCTTGTTAACAGGACTGCCATTGGCTGCATTAAGAGAAATCCCATGATGCCTTGTTAACAGGACTGCCATTGGCTGCATTAAGAGAAATCCCATGATGCCTTGTTAACAGGACTGCCATTGGCTGCATTAAGAGAAATCCCATGATGCCTTGTTAACAGGACTGCCATTGGCTGCATTAAGAGAAATCCCATGATGCCTTGTTAACAGGACTGCCATTGGCTGCATTAAGAGAAATCCCATGATGCCTTGTTAACAGGACTGCCATTGGCTGCATTAAGAGAAATCCCATGATGCCTTGTTAACAGGACTGCCATTGGCTGCATTAAGAGAAATCCCATGATGCCTTGTTAACAGGACTGCCATTGGCTGCATTAAGAGAAATCCCATGATGCCTTGTTAACAGGACTGCCATTGGCTGCATTAAGAGAAATCCCATGATGCCTTGTTAACAGGACTGCCATTGGCTGCATTAAGAGAAATCCCATGATGCCTTGTTAACAGGACTGCCATTGGCTGCATTAAGAGAAATCCCATGATGCCTTGTTAACAGGACTGCCATTGGCTGCATTAAGAGAAATCCCATGATGCCTTGTTAACAGGACTGCCATTGGCTGCATTAAGAGAAATCCCATGATGCCTTGTTAACAGGACTGCCATTGGCTGCATTAAGAGAAATCCCATGATGCCTTGTTAACAGGACTGCCATTGGCTGCATTAAGAGAAATCCCATGATGCCTTGTTAACAGGACTGCCATTGGCTGCATTAAGAGAAATCCCATGATGCCTTGTTAACAGGACTGCCATTGGCTGCATTAAGAGAAATCCCATGATGCCTTGTTAACAGGACTGCCATTGGCTGCATTAAGAGAAATCCCATGATGCCTTGTTAACAGGACTGCCATTGGCTGCATTAAGAGAAATCCCATGATGCCTTGTTAACAGGACTGCCATTGGCTGCATTAAGAGAAATCCCATGATGCCTTGTTAACAGGACTGCCATTGGCTGCATTAAGAGAAATCCCATGATGCCTTGTTAACAGGACTGCCATTGGCTGCATTAAGAGAAATCCCATGATGCCTTGTTAACAGGACTGCCATTGGCTGCATTAAGAGAAATCCCATGATGCCTTGTTAACAGGACTGCCATTGGCTGCATTAAGAGAAATCCCATGATGCCTTGTTAACAGGACTGCCATTGGCTGCATTAAGAGAAATCCCATGATGCCTTGTTAACAGGACTGCCATTGGCTGCATTAAGAGAAATCCCATGATGCCTTGTTAACAGGACTGCCATTGGCTGCATTAAGAGAAATCCCATGATGCCTTGTTAACAGGACTGCCATTGGCTGCATTAAGAGAAATCCCATGATGCCTTGTTAACAGGACTGCCATTGGCTGCATTAAGCATGATGCATTAAGAGAAATCCCATGATGCCTTGTTAACAGGACTGCCATTGGCTGCATTAAGAGAAATCCCATGATGCCTTGTTAACAGGACTGCCATTGGCTGCATTAAGAGAAATCCCATGATGCCTTGTTAACAGGACTGCCATTGGCTGCATTAAGAGAAATCCCATGATGCCTTGTTAACAGGACTGCCATTGGCTGCATTAAGAGAAATCCCATGATGCCTTGTTAACAGGACTGCCATTGGCTGCATTAAGAGAAATCCCATGATGCCTTGTTAACAGGACTGCCATTGGCTGCATTAAGAGAAATCCCATGATGCCTTGTTAACAGGACTGCCATTGGCTGCATTAAGAGAAATCCCATGATGCCTTGTTAACAGGACTGCCATTGGCTGCATTAAGAGAAATCCCATGATGCCTTGTTAACAGGACTGCCATTGGCTGCATTAAGAGAAATCCCATGATGCCTTGTTAACAGGACTGCCATTGGCTGCATTAAGAGAAATCCCATGATGCCTTGTTAACAGGACTGCCATTGGCTGCATTAAGAGAAATCCCATGATGCCTTGTTAACAGGACTGCCATTGGCTGCATTAAGAGAAATCCCATGATGCCTTGTTAACAGGACTGCCATTGGCTGCATTAAGAGAAATCCCATGATGCCTTGTTAACAGGACTGCCATTGGCTGCATTAAGAGAAATCCCATGATGCCTTGTTAACAGGACTGCCATTGGCTGCATTAAGAGAAATCCCATGATGCCTTGTTAACAGGACTGCCATTGGCTGCATTAAGAGAAATCCCATGATGCCTTGTTAACAGGACTGCCATTGGCTGCATTAAGAGAAATCCCATGATGCCTTGTTAACAGGACTGCCATTGGCTGCATTAAGAGAAATCCCATGATGCCTTGTTAACAGGACTGCCATTGGCTGCATTAAGAGAAATCCCATGATGCCTTGTTAACAGGACTGCCATTGGCTGCATTAAGAGAAATCCCACGCAGCCTTGTTCACAAGACTGCCATTGGCTGCATTAAGAGAAATCCCACGCAGCCTTGTTAACAAGCTCTAACACTGGAATGTCAGATGTGATCTACACCTCCATTAGGCTGATAGAAATCCTCCTTATTTAGTTTAAGGATTTGTAATGTGTTAATATAGCCTACACTTTCTAGTTCTGAACTGTTATTATGAGTGGGGCGGGGCTATGTGACAACGATCTGGAGCTGCTCACCGATTTGACCGCTCCAACTCCGACACCAACAAATCATCTGCTACGCGGGTGTCTGCTACCGTCGGTTAAAACGCTTGATCTGATCGAATACTAGAGCCTGAGTTGATCTCAAGTTATGATTCAGCTTATATAGGCAATACAGTGAGGGAATGAGTTAGTAGTCGTTTTTAAATGTGCTTATTAAAGAGGTTTTACACACACACACACACACACACACACACCCACCCATGCACTCGCGTACAGAAACACACAATCATACTATTAATACAGAGACTGAAAGAGAGACTATACCTTCTTAGCTCTTCTCATAAGTGTATTCACCCCACACTACACACACACACAAACACACACACACACACAAATGATACACAAAATGAATACACAAAACATTCTAAAAGCTGTCTGAAGAACAGAAGATAAAACACAAAGGGTCTGTCAACATTAGAAAAGGTTTACAAGTGAGAAAACGTTAGCTGTTCCCATTACATAACCTGGCACATTTAGCCTTATGCTAACTGTTCCCATTACATAACCTGGCACATTTAGCCTTACGTTAGCTGTTCCCATTACATAACCTGGCACATTTAGCCTTACGTTAGCTGTTCCCATTACATAACCTGGCACATTTAGCCTTACGTTAGCTGTTCCCATTACATAACCTGGCACATTTAGCCTTACGTTAGCTGTTCCCATTACATAACCTGGCACATTTAGCCTTACGTTAGCTGTTCCCATTACATAACCTGGCACATTTAGCCTTACGTTAGCTGTTCCCATTACATAACCTGGCACATTTAGCCTTACGCTAGCTGTTCCCATTACATAACCTGGCACATTTAGCCTTACGTTAGCTGTTCCCATTACATAACCTGGCACATTTAGCCTTACGTTAGCTGTTCCCATTACATAACCTGGCACATTTAGCCTTATGCTAACCTGACAAGGTGGCAGTGATGATTTCCTGTAAGAAATCCTGCATTCATCACGTGTAACTACGTCAATGATTTTAATTGGCCGATGCACATTTCGAGATGGATATTTGTTTAATTTTTAAAAACTTTTTTCGTAAACTTTTTTTAATGTTCGCCGGTATAGACCCAAAACAAATGTACAAAACATACCCCAAACATACTAAAAGAGGACTCAAATGAACACAGACACACAGATACCTTGAACTCGTAAGACTCTTCGATGACCACCTCTATCCGTGTGTTTTCTCCCAGACTGGGACAGCCCATCTTGGCCACCTCGTCATCCGTCGGCTTGTTCTCATTGGAGTCGCCTAGGAAACGGGGGAATGACGGACAGGTCAGAAAATGTGAAGGAGGGCCAAGATGGGCTGACGGGATGAGTTCCCAAAAAGCTTTGTAGCTAACGTGGCTTTCAAGAAAACTCATCCTCTGCTGTAAAATGTGTGTCTGTGTGTGTGTGTTCACTAGCTAGCATCACTATCGCTGCATAATTAAATCACACCAACCTGTTATCAATAGCGCCTAGACACAAGCTACGCTAACACAACACTTGACACTGTTGGTGGTTATCATTAGCCTCCAGACTCAAGCTAAGCAGTATGTCAAACAAAATCACGCTAACGCTACATATTATATTAATGAAACTCTGCCCGAGGCTGGTGGCTTTTCATGTCGTACGTGAAACATATGGAGTCTTATTCACAACATACTAGATGAGAGAGAAATGAGAGAGAATCATTCCGGTCATATCTCAACACAACGTATAATTTCAGTCATATGTGATTTGTTTCAGGAAACTAGGCGTGTGTCGCGTGTCACTACTTTACAGGAGAGCCATTTGAATGTAAACTTTTTCTTATCAAAATGCGTTTTTTGGCAGAAATGCCTTCTGGAAAATGTGAACTTTAATTTGCCTTAATAACAAACTTGTTTGCCATCTGTAAATACACATTAAATGGTTAAATTACGAGCCCAGTTGGTTTAGCTCAGAAAAAGAGAGCAACCTTTCCGTTAGCCATGATTGGCTAAGATAATGAGTGGGCTGGACATGCCGAGATATGAGTTTGGATTGGTCAGCCATAAAGCACGCTTCTGTCTATCTGAGCTGGTCAGCATGTCTAGGTAATTCTATCTAACGCAGCTTTAAAAAAAAAAAAAAATATTGCGTAGTAAAACTGCATAAACCTAAAGTCAAATTAAAGTGTACTGCTAGCTAACGTTACGTGTATGCTCTCCAATTTCTGGAGGACCGAGTTTTGAAATCAGTGGAATTCGAGTATGACAGCTAAGGAGATGGAGAAAATACCTGTCTCCGGATTACATCTTCAAACTAAGGGCAATCGTGGCATCCGTGACCGGGAGACATGTCCATCCATGATGTATACGGGTAAGATAGTCTAGCAAGGTGTACTGTTAGCTAGCTATTGTTAGCTGGCTAGCTCACTAGCTAACGTTATGTATGTGATCTTATTCCTTGTATCTTCGACACATTTGCTTAACTAGTTATAGCCTAATGCTAACCCTAAAACGAACCCTGCCTCCTAACCTTAAAACAAATTCTAACCCTAAACCGCCTAGAAATAGCATTTGACCTTGTGGGGACCAACAAAAGGTCACCAGTTGGTCAAATGTTTGTTTGTTTACTATTTTTGTGGGGACTTCTCCCCACAAGAATAGTTGAACACGTCAACAGACACACACACACATTTTAAATCGTTTATTTGAATCCACCAATCAAATTTACAAAAAAAAGGATCCAAACATTTCAAGGGTCCCTGTTTGCACGGCTCTCCAGGGTACATAAACCACCTCCTTCTCCAAACAGCTAGTTTGCCCACGACAGCTGAAACAGAGCAGCAGCTAGCCAATTTCTTTGCCCTAGTTTTTTTTTCAGGCCCACAATCTGTGTACATGGCTGAGACTGCCAAATATCAGTGCCACCAGCTTGCACCTACTGTACACCCGAGGCTGTCCAAGTGTGCCACAAGGGGCTGGTTCTTAAGCAGCTTCTCGACACACACACACACAGACAGACAGACAGACAGACAGACAGACAGACAGGCAGACAGACAGACAGACAGACAGACGCAGTCACACACACACCCGCAGTCACACACGCACTCACACACACACACCGTGTTTTTGGCCAGCATCCAGAAGTAGCGGTTCCCCCAGCTCCATTGTGAAGGTCTTGTTCTTTTCATAAAGCTCATCATCAATGATCTTCACCTCGATTATCTTCCTGAAGACAGAGAGGAAGAGAGAGATGAGGAGGAGAGACAGAGAAGAGGAGAGAGAGAGAGAGGAGGAGAGAGAGAGATGAGGAGAGACAGAGAAGAGGAGAGAGAGAGAAAGAGAGAGAGAGAGAGATGAAGAGGAGAGGAGAGAGAGAGAGAGGAGGAGGAGGAGAGAGAGAAGAGGAGAGAGAGAGATGAGGAGGAGAGACAGAGAACAGGAGAGAGAGAGACGGGGTATAAGGAGGAAAAGAAGAGAGAGAGGAGGAGAAGGAGGAGGAGAGAAGGTGACTTTAGTGACACTATTAAACTGACATCCCCATTAAAACCATAAAATCTCCATTAAAACCATAAAATCTCAATTAAAAACCATAAAATCACAATTAATAACATAAAATCACCATTAAAACCTAACCATACAATCCCCACAGCAACACCTGAAAAGATTAAACACGCGATGCTCAGAGGGGAAGAGGAGAGAACGAGAGGAAACACGCACACACACACACACTGTGTGGTTATGACTAGCTGCCATATTGAGGGTTAGAGGTCTGGCTCAGCGCTGAGCGTTCTCACTACTGATAATTCACTGACTGACCCTCGCTGTGGGGGTATATTATATATACACTGTCACGTATATTGTATGCACTATCACACATTATCACATATATTATATACACTATTATATATTATATATACACTATCACATATATTATATATACACTATCACATCTATTATATATACACTATCACATATATTATATACTACACACTATCACATATATTATATACTACACACTATCACAAACTATCACATATATTATATATACACTATAACATATATATACACTATCACACATATTATATATACACTATCACAATCACATATATTATATATACACTGTCACGTATATTGTATGCACTATCACACATTATCACATATATTATATACACTATTATATATTATATATACACTATCACAAATATTATATAAACACGGTCACACTATCACGTATATTATATATACACTATCACATATATTATATATACGCTATCACATATATTATATACATGCTATCACATATATTATATATACACTATCACATATATTATATATACACTATCACTTATATTATATATACACTATCACAAACTATCACATATATTATATATACACTGTCACATATATTAAATATACACTATCACACATTATATAAACACGGTCACACTATCACATATATTATATATACACTATCACATATATTATATATACGCTATCACATATATTATATATACACTATCACATATATTATATATACACTATCACACATAATCACATATATTATATACTACACACTATCACATATATTATATACTACACACTATCACGTTGAGTATATATATACTATCACACACAATCACATATATTATATATACACTATCACATATATTATATATACACTATCACATATATTATATATACACTATCACACATAATCACATATATTATATATACACTATCAAATATATTATATATACACTATCACATATATTATATATACACTATCACATATATTATATATACGCTATCACATATATTATATATACGCTATCACATATATTATATATACACTATCACTTATATTATATACTACACACTATCACAAACTATCACATATATTATATAAAGACTATCACGTATATTAAATATACACTATCACATACTATCACATATATTATATATACACTATCACACACTATCACATATATTATATATACACTATCACATATATTATATATACACTATCACATATATTATATATACACTATCACATATATTATATATACACTATCACAAACTATCACATATATTATATAAAGACTATCACGTATATTATATATACACTATCACATACTATCACATATATTATATATACACTATCACATATATTATATATACACTATCACATACTATCACATATATTATATATACACTATCACATATATTATATATACACTATCACATACTATCACATATATTATATATACACTATCACATATATTATATATACACTATCACATATATTATATATACACTATCACTTATATTATATATACACTATCACATATATTATATATACACTATCACATATATTATATATACAGTATCACACACAATCACATATATTATATATACACTATGACATATGTTATATATACACTATCACATATATTATATATACACTATCACGTATATCATATATACACTATCACATATATTATATATACACTATGACATATGTTATATATACACTATCACATATACTATATATACACTATCACGTATATTATATATACACTATCACATATATTATATATACACTATCACATATATTATATATACACTATCACTTATATTATATATACACTATCACTTATATTATATATACACTGTCACACACTATCACATATATTATATATACACTATCACTTATATTATATACACTATCACTTATATTATATATACACTATCACATACATTATATATACACTATCACATACTATCACATATATTATATATACACTATCACATATATTATATATACACTATCACATACTATCACATATATTATATATACACTATCACATATATTATATATACACTATCACATATATTATATATACACTATCACATATATTATATATACACTATCACTTATATTATATATACACTATCACATATATTATATATACACTATCACATATATTATATATACAGTATCACACACAATCACATATATTATATATACACTATCACTTATATTATATATACACTGTCACACACTATCACATATATTATATATACACTATCACTTATATTATATACACTATCACTTATATTATATATACACTATCACATACATTATATATACACTATCACACATAATCACATATATTATATATACACTATCACATATATTATATATACACTATCACATATATTATATATACACTATCACATATGTTATATATACACTATCACATATATTATATATACGCTATCACTTATATTATATATACACTATCACTTATATTATATATACACTATCACTTATATTATATATACACTATCACACATAATCACATATATTATATATACACTATCACATATATTATATATACACTATCACACATAATCACATATATTATATATACACTATCACATATATTATATATACACGATCACATATATTATATATACACTATCACACACTATCACATATATCATATATACACTATCACATATATTATATATACACTATCACATATATTATATATACACTATCACACATAATCACATATATCATATATACACTATCACATATGTTATATATACACTATCACATATATTATATATACACTATCACTTATATTATATATACACTATCACTTATATTATATATACACTATCACTTATATTATATACACTATCACTTATATTATATACACTATCACATATATTATATATAGACTATCACTTATATTATATATACACTATCACTTATATTATATATATACACTATCACTTATATTATATATACACTATCACACACTATCACTTATATTATATATACACTATCACTTATATTATATATATACACTATCACATATATTATATATACACTATCACTTATATTATATATACACTATCACTTATATTATATATACACTATCACATATATTATATACACTATCACATATATTATATATACACTATTACTTATATTATATATATACACTATCACTTATATTATATACACTATCACATATATTATATATAGACTATCACTTATATTATATATACACTATCACACACTATCACTTATATTATATATACACTATCACATATATTATATATACACTATCACACACTATCACATATATTATATATACACTATCACATATATTATATATACACTATCACACACTATCACTTATATTATATATACACTATCACATATATTATATATAGACTATCACATATATTATATATATACTATCACACACTATCACTTATATTATATATACACTATCACATATATTATATATACACTATCACACACTATCACATATATTATATATACACTATCACATATATTATATATACACTATCACACACTATCACTTATATATTATATACACTATCACATATATTATATATACACTATCACTTATATTATATACACTATCACATATATTATATATAGACTATCACTTATATTATATATACACTATCACACACTATCACTTATATTATATATACACTATCACACACTATCACATATATTATATATACACTATCACTTATATTATATATACACTATCACACACTATCACATATATTATATATACACTATCACATATATTATATATACACTATCACACACTATCACATATATTATATATACACTATCACATATATTATATATACACTGTCACACACTATCACATATATTATATATACACTATCACATATATTATATATAGACTATCACATATATTATATATATACTATCACATATATTATATATACACTATCACATATATTATATATACACTATCACATATATTATATATACACTATCACGTATATTATATATACACTATCACATATATTATATATACACTATCACATATATTATATATACACTATCACATATATTATATACACACTATCACATATATTATATATACACTATCACACACTATCACATATATTATATACACACTATCACACATAATCACATATATTATATATACACTATCACACATAATCACATATATTATATATACACTATCACTTATATTATATATACACTATCACATATATTATATATACACTATCACACATAATCACATATATTATATATACACTATCACACATAATCACATATATTATATATACACTATCACATATATTATATATACACTATCACATATATTATATATACACTATCACATATATTATATATATACTATCACACACAATCAAGCAATATTATATATACACTATCACATATATTATATATACACTATCACACACTATCACTTATATTATATATACACTATCACATATATTATATATACACTATCACAAACGATCACATATATTATATATACACTGTCACACACTATCACATATATTATATATACACTATCACATATATTATATATACACTATCACATACTATCACATATATTATATATACACTATCACATATATTATATATACACTATCACATACTATCACATATATTATATATACACTATCACATATATTATATATACACTATCACATATATTATATATACACTATCACATATATTATATATACACTATCACATACTATCACATATATTATATAGACACTATCACATATATTATATATACACTATCACATACTATCACATATATTATATATACACTATCACATATATTATATATACACTATCACATATATTATATATACACTATCACATATATTATATATACACTATCACTTATATTATATATACACTATCACATATATTATATATACACTATCACATATATTATATATACAGTATCACACACAATCACATATATTATATACACACTATCACATATATTATATATACACTATCACACACTATCACATATATTATATACACACTATCACACATAATCACATATATTATATATACACTATCACACATAATCACATATATTATATATACACTATCACTTATATTATATATACACTATCACATATATTATATATACACTATCACACATAATCACATATATTATATATACACTATCACACATAATCACATATATTATATATACACTATCACATATATTATATATACACTATCACATATATTATATATACACTATCACATATATTATATATATACTATCACACACAATCAAGCAATATTATATATACACTATCACATATATTATATATACACTATCACACACTATCACTTATATTATATATACACTATCACATATATTATATATACACTATCACAAACGATCACATATATTATATATACACTGTCACACACTATCACATATATTATATATACACTATCACGTATATTATATATACACTATCACATACTATCACATATATTATATATACACTATCACATATATTATATATACACTATCACATACTATCACATATATTATATATACACTATCACATATATTATATATACACTATCACATACTATCACATATATTATATATACACTATCACATATATTATATATACACTATCACATATATTATATATACACTATCACATATATTATATATACACTATCACATACTATCACATATATTATATAGACACTATCACATATATTATATATACACTATCACATACTATCACATATATTATATATACACTATCACATATATTATATATACACTATCACATTTTTTTTATATATACACTATCACATATATTATATATACACTATCACTTATATTATATATACACTATCACATATATTATATATACACTATCACATATATTATATATACAGTATCACACACAATCACATATATTATATATACACTATGACATATGTTATATATACACTATCACATATATTATATATACACTATCACGTATATTATATATACACTATCACATATATTATATATACACTATCACGTATATTATATATACACTATCACATATATTATATATACACTATGACATATGTTATATATACACTATCACATATACTATATATACACTATCACGTATATTATATATACACTATCACATATATTATATATACACTATCACATATATTATATATACACTATCACTTATATTATATATACACTATCACTTATATTATATATACACTGTCACACACTATCACATATATTATATATACACTATCACTTATATTATATACACTATCACTTATATTATATATACACTATCACATACATTATATATACACTATCACACATAATCACATATATTATATATACACTATCACATATATTATATATACACTATCACATATGTTATATATACACTATCACATATATTATATATACACTATCACTTATATTATATATACACTATCACTTATATTATATATACACTATCACTTATATTATATATACACTATCACACATAATCACATATATTATATATACACTATCACATATATTATATATACACTATCACACATAATCACATATATTATATATACACTATCACATATATTATATATACACTATCACATATATTATATATACACTATCACACACTATCACATATATCATATATACACTATCACATATATCATATATACACTATCACATATATCATATATACACTATCACACATAATCACATATATCATATATACACTATCACTTATATTATATACACTATCACTTATATTATATATATACACTATCACTTATATTATATATACACTATCACTTATATTATATATACACTATCACTTATATTATATATACACTATCACTTATATTATATACACTATCACATATATTATATATAGACTATCACTTATATTATATATACACTATCACACACTATCACTTATATTATATATACACTATCACATATACTATATATACACTATCACACACTATCACATATATTATATATACACTATCACATATATTATATATACACTATCACACACTATCACTTATATTATATATACACTATCACATATATTATATATACACTATCACACACTATCACATATATTATATATACACTATCACATATATTATATATACACTATCACACACTATCACATATATTATATATACACTATCACATATATTATATATACACTATCACACACTATCACTTATATTATATATACACTATCACATATATTATATATACACTATCACATATATTATATATACACTATCACACACTATCACGTATATTATATATACACTATCACATATATTATATATACACTATCACATATATTATATATACACTATCACATATATTATATATACACTATCACACACTATCACATATATTATATACACACTATCACACATAATCACATATATTATATATACACTATCACACATAATCACATATATTATATATACACTATCACATATATTATATATACACTATCACATATATTATATATATACTATCACACACAATCAAGCAATATTATATATACACTATCACATATATTATATATACACTATCACACACTATCACTTATATTATATATACACTATCACATATATTATATATACACTATCACAAACGATCACATATATTATATATACACTGTCACACACTATCACATATATTATATATACACTATCACGTATATTATATATACACTATCACATATATTATATACACACTATCACATATATTATATATACACTATCACATATATTATATATACACTATCACTTATATTATATATACACTATCACTTATATTATATATACACTATCACATATATTATATATAGACTATCACACATAATCACATATATTATATATACACTATCACACATAATCACTTATATTATATATACACTATCACGTATATTATATATACACTATCACATATATTATATATACACTATCACATATATTATATATACACTATCACTTATATTATATATATACACTATCACATATATTATATATACACTATCACGTATATTATATATACACTATCACATATATTATATATACACTATCACTTATATTATATATAGACTATCACACACTATCACATATATTATATAAACACTATCACATATATCATATATACACTATCACATATATTATATATAGACTATCACTTATATTATATATACACTATCACATATATTATATATACACTATCACACACAATCACATATATCATATATACACTATCACATATATTATATATACACTATCACATATATTATATATACACTATCACTTATATTATATATACACTATCACATATATTATATATATACTATCACACACAATCACATATATTATATATACACTATCACACACAATCACATATATTATATATACACTATCACTTATATTATATATACACTATCACATATATTATATATACACTATCACTTATATTATATATACACTATCACATATATTATATATATACTATCACACATAATCGCTTATATTATATATACACTATCACATATATCATATATACACTATCACATATATTATATATACACTATCACATATATTATATATACACTATCACACATAATCACATATATTATATATACACTATCAAATATATTATATATACACTATCACATACTATCACATATATTATATATACACTATCACATATATTATATATACACTAAAACAGATAATCACATCTATTATATATACACTATCACATACTATCACATATATTATATATACACTATCTCTCTCTGTCTCTTTCGCTCTCTCCGTGTGTCTCTCTCTGTCTGTTTCTATCACCATATCTCTCTCTCTCTTTCACCATATCTTTCTCTCTCTTCCATCTCTCTCTTCCCCATCTCTCCATCACTCCTCTCCCCCTCTACCTCTCCCCCTTCTCCTCCTCTCTTCTCTTCTCTTTTTTTCTCCCTCCCCCTTCTCCTATCGTCTTCCTCCTCTCCTCCCTCTCCCTTTCCCCTTCTCCTCACTCTCCCTCTCCCTTATCCTCTTCCTCCTCTCCTCCCTCTCCCTTTCCCCCTTCTTCTCCCTTTCCCCTTCTCCTCACTCTCCCTCTCCCTTCTCCTATCGTCTTCCTCCTGTCCTCCCTCTCCCTTTCCCCCTTCTCCTCACTTCCCCTCCCCCTCTACCTCTCCCCTTCTCCTCCTCTCTTCTCTTCTCTTTTTTCTCCCTCCCCTTCTCCTATTGTCTTCCTCCTCTCCTCCCTCTCCCTTTCCCCCTTCTCCTCACTCTCCCTCTCCCTTATCCTCTTCCTCCTCTCCTCCCTCTCCCTTTCCCCCTTCTTCTCCCTTTCCCCCTTCTCCTCACTCCCCCTCTCCCTCTCCCTTCTCCTATCGTCTTCCTCCCTCTCCTCCCTCTCCCTTTCCCCTTCTCCTCCTCCCTCTCCCTTATCCTCTTCCTCCTCTCCTCCCTCTCCCTTTCCCCTTCTTCTCCCTTTCCCCCTTCTCCTCACTCCCCCTCTCCCTCTCCCTTCTCCTATCGTCTTCCTCCTGTCCTCCCTCTCCCTTTCCCCCTTCTCCTCACTTCCCCTCTCCCTCTACCTCTCCCCCTTCTCCTCACTTCCCCTCTCCCTCTACCTCTCCCCTTCTCCTCACTTTCCCTCTACCTCTCCCCCTTCTCCTCACTTCCTCTCTCCCTCTCCTCTCCAGTTGTTTATGACTGGGTTCCAGAGGATCGGTTAAAGTTCTTGTTCTCCTGATTTGTCCTCTTGTTCCAGCTAATGACATCATGACCCCCGTTGCCGTGGCAGCATGCCAAACAGCCACTACACAAAATATACCTACAAGCACAAAGTACCCATACTTACATGATAGAGACGGCAGGGGGGGAGAATAGAGACACAGACAGAGAACGCGAGGTAGAGATCGAAAAGACAGGAATAAAAGAGGGAAAGTTCATAAATAATAGAAGGAAAGAAAGACAGGAAATAAATAAAAGATATAAAGTGTTTTATAATGTTTATTAACATTTCATTTTTTTAACCTTTATTTAACTAGACAAGTCAGTTAAATGTTTTATTGATTTATTTCCAATTATGGCCTAACCCCGCCGATGCTGGGCCATTTGTACGCTGCCCTATGGGACTCCCAATCACAGCCGGTTGTGATACAGCCTGGAATCGAACCAGGGTCTGTAGTGGCGCCTCTGGCACTGAGATGCAGGGCCTTAGACCGCTGTGATACAGCCTGGAATTGAACCAGGGTCTAGTGAGATGAGATGCAGGGCCTTAGACCGCTGTGATACAGCCTGGAATCGAACCAGGGTCTGTAGTGGCGCCTCTGGCACTGAGATGCAGGGCCTTAGACCGCTGTGATACAGCCTGGAATCGAACCAGGGTCTGTAGTGACGCCTCTGGCACTGAGATGCAGGGCCTTAGACCGCTGTGATACAGCCTGGAATCGAACCAGGGTCTGTAGTGACACCTCTAGCACTGAGATGCAGTGTCTTAGACCGCTGTGCCACTCGGTAGACCTACATGATTTAGTGTGTTAGAATGCCCTCAGTGAACGAGAGGAAGACAGAAAATAAATAAAAGAGAGAAAGTGTTTTTATACTGTTTGATTTAGTGTGTTAGAAACAGGAAGTGAGAGAGGTGTGTTTTCATTACTGGGATGCATCAGCCACAAACTTCTCATTCTACTGAGTGTCTGAGATTTATACACACACACTAAACACAACCCCCTCGCCTCCTCTCCAGTCCTCGCACTAAATCTCACACACACCCTGGAACACACACACACACACACACACACACACACACACACACACACTCACACACACCAGTCCGGAACACACACACACAACCCCGGAACACACACACAACTCCGGAATACACACACACAACCCCGGAACACACACACACCAGCCCGGAACACACACACACCAGCCCAGAACACACACACACCAGCCCAGAACACACACACACCAGCCCAGAACACACACACACAACCCCTGGAACACACACACACAACCCCGGAACACACACACACAACCCCGGAACACACACACACAACCCCGGAACACACACACACACAACCCCGGAACACACACACACAACCCCGGAACACACACACACAACCCCGGAACACACACACACAACCCCGGAACACACACACACAACCCCGGAACACACACACAACTCCGGAATACACACACACAACCCCGGGAACACACACACACAACCCCGGAACACACACACACAACCCCGGAACACACACACAACTCCGGAACACACACACACAACCCCGGAACACACACACAACTCCGGAATACACACACACAACCCCGGGAACACACACACACAACCCCGGAACACACACACACAACCCCGGAACACACACACACAACCCCGGAACACACACACACAACCCCGGGAACACACACACACAACCCCGGAACACACACACAGCTCTAAGCCAGAAAACGGACATGGTTAGGGAGAGACTGTCCCAGCCAAGCACGGCAGCTAATGACATTATATACTACAACATGAAATAAAGAAAAAAGATAGAGAATCCCTTTAAACTTTCATGAGTTTATAGGAGAAGGCGCTTAAGGTGAACTGTGGTCTAGACTAGAGACTGTGGAAGTTACACTTAGCTATAACAGAGAGAGAGAGAGAGAGAGAGAGAGAGAGACAGAGAGAGAGAGAGAGAGAGAGAGACAGAGAGAGAAACACACAGAGAGAGACACAGAGAGAGAGACAGATAGACAGAGAGAGAGACAGAGAGAAGGTGGGAGAGAGAGGCAGAGAGAGAGAGACAGAGAGAGAGAGAGAGAGACAGAGAGAGAGACACACAGAGAGAGACACAGAGAGAGAGAGACACACAGAGAGAGAGAGAGACAGAGAGAGATGGAATCTAGTAAACACACAGTGTAGGGTCAAGACCTATGGTGTCGTAACAGCAGGTTATTGTGCTGTAGAAGAAAGAGGGAGATAGAGGAGCACAGACACAAACGAAGCTGACCTTTGATCTCTAGAACACACAGACACACGCATGTAATGTAATTCATAGGAGAGAGCAGTACAAAATCAGGCATCAGGCCGTGTGATGTACATGTCTCCCTATGACATCATCAGACTGACTGTTATAATATGGTGTTTACTGTGTCTATCATTAGACTGGTATTACAGGATGTTTACTGTGTCTATCATCACACTGTTATTACAGGATGTTTACTGTGTCTATCATCACACTGTTATTACAGGATGTTTACTGTGTCTATCATCACACTGTTATAATGTGATGTTTACTGTGTCTATCATCAGACTGACTGTTATTACAGGATGTTTACTGTGTCTATCATCAGACTGACTGTTATTACAGGATGTTTACTGTGTCTATCATCACACTGTTATTACAGGATGTTTACTGTGTCTATCATCACACTGTTATTACAGGATGTTTACTGTGTCTATCATCACACTGTTATTACAGGATGTTTACTGTGTCTATCATCACACTGTTATTACAGGATGTTTACTGTGTCTATCATCAGACTGTTATTACAGGATGTTTACTGTGTCTATCATCACACTGTTATTACAGGATGTTTACTGTGTCTATCATCAGACTGTTATTACAGGATGTTTACTGTGTCTATCATCACACTGTTATTACAGGATGTTTACTGTGTCTATCATCACACTGTTATTACAGGATGTTTACTGTGTCTATCATCACACTGTTATTACAGGATGTTTACTGTGTCTATCATCAGACTGACTGTTATTACAGGATGTTTACTGTGTCTATCATCACACTGTTATTACAGGATGTTTACTGTGTCTATCATCACACTGTTATTACAGGATGTTTACTGTGTCTATCATCACACTGTTATTACAGGATGTTTACTGTGTCTATCATCAGACTGACTGTTATTACAGGATGTTTACTGTGTCTATCATCACACTGTTATTACAGGATGTTTACTGTGTCTATCATCACACTGTTATTACAGGATGTTTACTGTGTCTATCATCACACTGTTATTACAGGATGTTTACTGTGTCTATCATCACACTGTTATTACAGGATGTTTACTGTGTCTATCATCACACTGTTATTACAGGATGTTTACTGTGTCTATCATCACACTGTTATTACAGGATGTTTACTGTGTCTATCATCAGACTGTTATTACAGGATGTTTACTGTGTCTATCATCACACTGTTATTACAGGATGTTTACTGTGTCTATCATCACACTGTTATTACAGGATGTTTACTGTGTCTATCATCAGACTGACTGTTATAATGTGATGTTTACTGTGTCTATGTAGTTGAGGATGTTTAGTCATCATCACACTGTTATTACAGGATGGTTTCAAACCAGGATGTTCCCTGTGTCTTCATCCAGTTCCCACAGGAGTCTGTATCATCACACTGTATTACAGGATGTTTTGTTCTATCATCCCTGTGTTAGGGCAGTAGTGATGTTTACTGTGTCTATGTAGTTGAGGTGAGTCATATCCCACCCATGGTTTCAAACCTTGTTCCCTGTTCCCAGTTCCCAGTAGTCTGTACATGAGTAGTACTCTCCTTGTTCACCTCCCTGTGTCAGGGCAGTAGTCTGTAGTAGTACTCTCCTTGTTCACCTCCCTGTGTCAGGGCAGTAGTCTGTAGTAGTACTCTCCTTGTTCACCTCCCTGTGTCAGGGCAGTAGTCTGTAGTAGTACTCTCCTTGTTCACCTCCCTGCGTCAGGGCAGTAGTCTGTAGTAGTACTCTCCTTGTTCACCTCCCTGTGTCAGGGCAGTAGTCTGTACTAGTACTCTCCTTGTTCACCTCCCTGTGTCAGGGCAGTAGTCTGTAGTAGTACTCTCCTTGTTCACCTCCCTGTGTCAGGGCAGTAGTCTGTACTAGTACTCTCCTTGTTCACCTCCCTGTGTCAGGGCAGTAGTCTGTAGTAGTACTCTCCTTGTTCACCTCCCTGTGTCAGGGCAGTAGTCTGTAGTAGTACTCTCCTTGTTCACCTCCCTGTGTCAGGGCAGTAGTCTGTAGTAGTACTCTCCTTGTTCACCTCCCTGTGTCAGGGCAGTAGTCTGTAGTAGTACTCTCCTTGTTCACCTCCCTGTGTCAGGGCAGTAGTCTGTAGTAGTACTCTCCTTGTTCACCTCCCTGTGTCAGGGCAGTAGTCTGTACTAGTACTCTCCTTGTTCACCTCCCTGTGTCAGGGCAGTAGTCTGTACTAGTACTCTCCTTGTTCACCTCCCTGTGTCAGGGCAGTAGTCTGTACTAGTACTCTCCTTGTTCACCTCCCTGTGTCAGGGCAGTAGTCTGTACTAGTACTCTCCTTGTTCACCTCCCTGTGTCAGGGCAGTAGTCTGTACTAGTACTCTCCTTGTTCACCTCCCTGTGTCAGGGCAGTAGTCTGTAGTAGTACTCTCCTTGTTCACCTCCCTGTGTCAGGGCAGTAGTCTGTAGTAGTACTCTCCTTGTTCACCTCCCTGTGTCAGGGCAGTAGTCTGTACTAGTACTCTCCTTGTTCACCTCCCTGTGTCAGGGCAGTAGTCTGTAGTAGTACTCTCCTTGTTCACCTCCCTGTGTCAGGGCAGTAGTCTGTAGTAGTACTCTCCTTGTTCACCTCCCTGTGTCAGGGCAGTAGTCTGTAGTAGTACTCTCCTTGTTCACCTCCCTGTGTCAGGGCAGTAGTCTGTAGTAGTACTCTCCTTGTTCACCTCCCTGTGTCAGGGCAGTAGTCTGTACTAGTACTCTCCTTGTTCACCTCCCTGTGTCAGGGCAGTAGTCTGTACTAGTACTCTCCTTGTTCACCTCCCTGTGTCAGGGCAGTAGTCTGTACTAGTACTCTCCTTGTTCACCTCCCTGTGTCAGGGCAGTAGTCTGTAGTAGTACTCTCCTTGTTCACCTCCCTGCGTCAGGGCAGTAGTCTGTAGTAGTACTCTCCTTGTTCACCTCCCTGTGTCAGGGCAGTAGTCTGTAGTAGTACTCTCCTTGTTCACCTCCCTGCGTCAGGGCAGTAGTCTGTAGTAGTAGTCTCCTTGTTCACCTCCCTGTGTCAGGGCAGTAGTCTGTACTAGTACTCTCCTTGTTCACCTCCCTGTGTCAGGGCAGTAGTCTGTAGTAGTACTCTCCTTGTTCACCTCCCTGCGTCAGGGCAGTAGTCTGTAGTAGTACTCTCCTTGTTCACCTCCCTGCGTCAGGGCAGTAGTCTGTAGTAGTACTCTCCTTGTTCGCCTCCCTGCGTCAGGGCAGTAGTCTGTAGTAGTACTCTCCTTGTTCGCCTCCCTGCGTCAGGGCAGTAGTCTGTAGTAGTAGTACTCTCCTTGTTCACCTCCCTGCGTCAGGGCAGTAGTCTGTAGTAGTACTCTCCTTGTTCACCTCCCTGCGTCAGGGCAGTAGTCTGTAGTAGTACTCTCCTTGTTCACCTCCCTGCGTCAGGGCAGTATTCTGTACTAGTACTCTACTTGTTCACCTCCCTGCGTCAGGGCAGTATTCTGTACTAGTACTCTCCTTGTTCACCTCCCTGCGTCAGGGCAGTAGTCTGTAGTAGTACTCTCCTTGTTCACCTCCCTGCGTCAGGGCAGTATTCTGTACTAGTACTCTACTTGTTCAACTCCCTGCGTCAGGGCAGTAGTCTGTAGTAGTACTCTCCTTGTTCACCTCCCTGCGTCAGGGCAGTAGTCTGTACTAGTACTCTACTTGTTCACCTCCCTGCGTCAGGGCAGTATTCTGTACTAGTACTCTACTTGTTCACCTCCCTGCGTCAGGGCAGTATTCTGTACTAGTACTCTCCTTGTTCACCTCCCTGCGTCAGGGCAGTAGTCTGTAGTAGTACTCTCCTTGGGTTAGCAGTAAAGAGCGCAGATATGGGGTGACAGTCGCCCGACTAAGAGAGGGCCTCTCCGAATTACACACATCTTTAATACCAGCATACAGAAGGCTGTGAGGCGTGACCAGCAACAGCTAACAAACATCCCCCTGAAATCACACAACGGTAACCACCAGAACGACACACAAACCTCAATGAAACCATACAACCACCTGATTGAAGTGAGAGGATGGGGGGCTAGAGAGAGAGAGAGAGAGGAAGGAGGGTGACCTACCCCAGAGAGAGAGATGGAGAGAGAGAGGAAGGAGGGTGACCTACCCCAGAGAGAGAGAGAGAGAGAGAGAGGAAGGAGGGTGACCTACCCCAGAGAGAGAGATGGAGAGAGAGAAAAAGAGAGTGACCAAAAGCACAGAGACCCAAATAATGGTGAATTACACCTTCATTACTGAGACATTAAAACCCAGAAACAAAAAAAGGCCAGTACAACAGCAAGCAGCTGACACTAATTGAGGAGTCCATAAACACCAACAACTTCTGGCAAAATTGGAAAAACTAAAAAAATATAATCAAGAGGAATTAGCGATACAAAATGGTGACATGTGGACAACCCATTTTAAAACACTCTACAACACCGTTCAAATTGACACAAACGCAGAACAACGGCAAATTCATGAGAAGTTGAATGGATTAGAAAAAGCTATAAAGAACAATCAAAATCCACTGGACCAGGAGCTGTATAACAAACTAAACTATTACTGACCAGGAGCTCTATAAGAAACTAAACTATTACTGACCAGGAGCTCTATAAGACACTAAACTATTACTGACCAGGAGCTCTATAACAAACTAAACTATTACTGACCAGGAGCTGTATAACAAACTAAACTATTACTGACCAGGAGCTCTATAAGAAACTAAACTATTACTGACCAGGAGCTCTATAAGAAACTTAACTATTACTGACCAGGAGCTCTATAAGAGACTAAACTATTACTGACCAGGAGCTCTATAAGAAACTAAACTATTACTGACCAGGAGCTCTATAAGAAACTAAACTATTACTGACCAGGAGCTCTATAAGAAACTAAACTATTACTGACCAGGAGCTCTATAAGAAACTAAACTATTACTGACCAGGAGCTCTATAAGAAACTAAACTATTACTGACCAGGAGCTCTATAAGAAACTAAACTATTACTGACCAGGAGCTCTATAAGAAACTAAACTATTACTGACCAGGAGCTCTATAAGAAACTAAACTATTACTGACCAGGAGCTCTATAAGAAACTAAACTATTACTGACCAGGAGCTCTATAAGAAACTAAACTATTACTAGCTCTATAAGAAACTTAACAGCTCTATAAGAGCTCTATTACTGACCAAACTAAACTATTACTGACCAGGAGCTCTATAAGAAACTAAACTATTACTGACCAGGAGCTCTATAAGAAACTAAACTATTACTGACCATAAGAAACTAAACTATAAGAAACTATAAGAAACTAAACTATTACTGACCAGGAGCTCTATAAGAAACTAAACTATTACTGACCAGGAGCTCTATAAGAAACTAAACTATTACTGACCAGGAGCTCTATAAGAAACTAAACTATTACTGACCAGGAGCTCTATAAGAAACTAAACTATTACTGACCAGGAGCTCTAAGAAACTAAACTAACTGACCAAGCTCTATAAGAAACTAAACTATTACTGACCAGGAGCTCTATAAGAAACTAAACTAAACTATTACTGACCAGGAGCTCTATAAGAAACTAAACTATTACTGACCAGGAGCTAAACTATTACTGACCAGGAGAAACTAAACTATTACTGACCAGGAGCTCTATAAGAAACTAAACTATTACTGACCAGGAGCTCTATAAGAAACTAAACTATTACTGACCAGGAGCTCTATAAGAAACTAAACTATTACTGACCAGAGCTCTATAAGAAACTAAACTATTACTGACCAGGAGCTCTATAAGAAACTAAACTATTACTGACCAGGAGCTCTATAAGAAACTAAACTATTACTGACCAGGAGCTCTATAAGAAACTAAACTATTACTGACCAGGAGCTCTATAAGAAACTAAACTATTACTGACCAGGAGCTCTATAAGAAACTAAATTACTGACCAGGAGCTCTATAAGAAACTAAACTATTACTGACCAGGAGAGAAACTAAACTATTACTGACCAGGAGCTCTATAAGAAACTAAACTATTACTGACCAGGAGCTCTATGACCAAGAAACTAAACTATTACTGACCAGGAGCTCTATAAGAAACTAAACTATTACTGACCAGGAGCTCTATAAGAAACTAAACTATTACTGACCAGGAGCTCTATAAGAAACTAAACTATTACTGACCAGGAGCTCTATAAGAAACTAAACTATTACTGACCAGGAGCTCTATAAGAAACTAAACTATTACTGACCAGGAGCTCTATAAGAAACTAAACTATTACTGACCAGGAGCTCTATAAGAAACTAAACTATTACTGACCAGGAGCTCTATAAGAAACTAAACTATTACTGACCAGGAGCTCTATAAGAAACTAAACTATTACTGACCAGGAGCTCTATAAGAAACTAAACTATTACTGACCAGGAGCTCTATACTGAAGAAACTAAACTATTACTGACCAGGAGCTCTATAAGAAACTAAACTATTACTGACCAGGAGCTCTATAAGAAACTAAACTATTACTGACCAGGAGCTCTATAAGAAACTAAACTATTACTGACCAGGAGCTCTATAAGAAACTAAACTATTACTGACCAGGAGCTCTATAAGAAACTAAACTATTACTGACCAGGAGCTCTATAAGAAACTAAACTATTACTGACCAGGAGCTCTATAAGAAACTAAACTATTACTGACCAGGAGCTCTATAAGAAACTAAACTATTACTGACCAGGAGCTCTATAAGAAACTAAACTATTACTGACCAGGAGCTCTATAAGAAACTTCAGGCTCTCAAATTTAAAAAGGCATGCGGACCTGATGGCATCCTAAATGAGATGCTCAAACTCACTACTGCAAAATTTCAATTGGCTATATTAAAACTGTTAAATAAAAGAAATAAAAATTTATCCTGAGTGTAGGTTATTTCCCTAACATCTGGAATCAAGGACTCATAAACCCCTATCTTTAAGAACAGAGACAAATTTGATCCTAACAATTAGAGAGGCATTTGTGTGAACTGTAACCTGGGGAAGGTTTTCTGTAGTATTATAAATGTAAGAGTTCTACTCTTCCTTAATAAGCACAATGTCTTGAGTAAAAGCCAAATAGGATTTATACCAAAACATCACACAACCGATCATATTTACACCCTACACACCCTGATAGATAAACATGTCCAGCAAAATAATACCAAAATATACGCTTTATCAACTTCCAAAAAGCATTTGATTCTATTTGGCATACAGGACTGTTCTACAAAGTTATTGAAAGTGGTGTAGGGGGTAAAACATATGACATAATTAAATCAATGTATACTGGCAATACGTGCAGCATTAAAATTGGCAAGAAAATAACAGAATTCTTTAACCAGGGGCGGGGCCTTCGCCAGGGTTGCAATCTGAGCCCTGCACTCTTCAATATTTACATCAACGAATTGGCCATTATTCTAGAAAAATTCTCAGCCCCTGGTGTTAGTCTCCACAATTCAGAAGTGAAATGCCTACTCTTCACAGATGACCTATGCCTGCTGTTCACCACAGCACATGGCCTACAGCAGAGCCTGGACCTGCTAGAGCAGTACTGCCAGACCTGGGCCCTGGCAGTAAACCCCCACAGCACATGGCCTACAGCAGAGCCTGGACCTGCTAGAGCAGTACTACCAGACCTGGGCCCTGGCAGTAAACCCCAAAAAGACTAAAATAATGATTTTCCAGAGAAGATCCAGATCTCAGGGAATTAGACCAAATTGGTACAACATATATAGAGTACTACACACACTACAATTACTTAGGTTTAAAAATAAGCTCAACTGGACACATTAATGAGGCAGTGAATGAGCTGAGAGAGAAAGCACGCAGGGCATTCTACGCCATTAAAAAGCTCATTCAAATTGAAATATCTATTAACATTTGGCTACAAGTAATTGAATATGTCATTGAACCAATTGCACTTCATGGCCGTGAGGTGTGGGGTCCACTTGCAAAACAAGATTTCATCAAATGGGCCAAACACCCCATTGAAACCCTGCATGCAGAGTTCTGTAAGATTCTCCTACATGTCCAGAGGAAAACTACAAACAATGAATGCAGGGCAGAATTAGGCCAATATCCACTAATAATAACAACTCAAAGAAGAGCAATTAAGTTTTGGAAACATCTCAAATACAGTGACCACCTCTCATATCATTACCAAGCCCTGCAATGCCAAGAGCTGAGCAAAGAAAAGAGTCCCCTCATCCAGCTGGTCCTGGGGCTGAGTTCACAAACCTGCTCTACTAACACACTGAAGCCTCAGTCCCCTCATCCAGCTGGTCCTGGGGCTGAGTTCACTAACCTGTTCTACTAACACACTGGAGCCTCAGTCCCCTCATCCAGCTGGTCCTGGGGCTGAGTTCACAAACCTGCTCTACTAACACACTGAAGCCTCAGTCCCCTCATCCAGCTGGTCCTGGGGCTGAGTTCACAAACCTGCTCTACTAACACACTGAAGCCTCAGTCCCCTCATCCAGCTGGTCCTGGGGCTGAGTTCACAAACCTGCTCTACTAACACACTGAAGCCTCAGTCCCCTCATCCAGCTGGTCCTGGGGCTGAGTTCACAAACCTGCTCTACTAACACACTGAAGCCTCAGTCCCCTCATCCAGCTGGTCCTGGGGCTGAGTTCACAAACCTGCTCTACTAACACACTGAAGCCTCAGTCCCCTCATCCAGCTGGTCCTGGGGCTGAGTTCACAAACCTGCTCTACTAACACACTGAAGCCTCAGTCCCCTCATCCAGCTGGTCCTGGGGCTGAGTTCACAAACCTGCTCTACTAACACACTGAAGCCTCAGTCCCCTCATCCAGCTGGTCCTGGGGCTGAGTTCACAGACCTGCTCTACTAACACACTGAAACCTCAGTCCCCTCATCCAGCTGGTCCTGGGGCTGAGTTCACAAACCTGCTCTACTAACACACTGAAGCCTCAGTCCCCTCATCCAGCTGGTCCTGGGGCTGAGTTCACAAACCTGCTCTACTAACACACTGAAGCCTCAGTCCCCTCATCCAGCTGGTCCTGGGGCTGAGTTCACAAACCTGCTCTACTAACACACTGAAGCCTCAGTCCCCTCATCCAGCTGGTCCTGGGGCTGAGTTCACAAACCTGTTCTACTAACACACTGAAGCCTCAGTCCCCTCATCCAGCTGGTCCTGGGGCTGAGTTCACAAACCTGCTCTACTAACACACTGAAGCCTCAGTCCCCTCATCCAGCTGGTCCTGGGGCTGAGTTCACAAACCTGCTCTACTAACACACTGAAGCCTCAGTCCCCTCATCCAGCTGGTCCTGGGGCTGAGTTCACAGACCTGCTCTACTAACACACTGAAACCTCAGTCCCCTCATCCAGCTGGTCCTGAGTTCACAAACCTGTTCTACTAACACACTGAAGCCTCAGTCCCCTCATCCAGCTGGTCCTGGGGCCAGAAAAACCTTGACAAAGTACAGGCTCAGTGAGCTCAGTGAGAAGGGTAGACACAGGAAAACCTGGTTCCCTGTAGAGGAAAGGCTGTGCAACCACTGCACAACAGCAGGACCTGAGACAGAGCTGCATTTCCTGACAAAATGTCAAAAATATAAAACAATTAGAGAGTGTCATTTCCCCAAATTTGAAAACCTTTTTCAAGGTTTCAAAGACCTCTCTGATGAGAATAGGCTACCGTCCTGTTGGGGGAGGGCGCAGAGAGCTGTGGGTTGGCAGCACACTACATTGAAGACCTCTCTGATGAGAATAGGCTACCGTCCTGTTGGGGGAGGGCGCAGAGAGCTGTGGGTTGGCAGCGCACAACATTGCTGCCTGCCATAAGTTGAGGGACAATATGTACATTGTTACGTCATGCCAATAAAGCAAATTTAATTGAATTGAATTGAGAGAGAGAGAGAGAGAGAGAGAGTGAGAGAGAGACAGCAAGAGAGAGACAGAGAGAGACAGAGAGAGAGAGAGAGACAGGTCTGAGAGGGTCTGCTATACAAACTGATGGAAAGTGGTGTTGGGGGTAAAACATACGACATTATAAAATCCATGTACACAAACAACAAGTGTGCGGTTAAAATTGGCAAAAAACACACACATTTCTTCACACAGGGTCGTGGGGTTAGACAGGGATGCAGCTTAAGCCCCACCCTCTTCAACATATATATCAACGAATTGGCGCGGGCACTAGAAAAGTCTGCAGCACCCGGCCTCCCCCTGCTAGAATCCGAAGTCAAATGTCTGCTGTTTGCTGATGATCTGGTGCTTCTGTCACCAACCAAGGAGGGCCTACAGCAGCACCTAGATCTTATGCACAGATTCTGTCAGACCTGGGCCCTGACAGTAAATCTCAGGAAGACCAAAATAATGGTGTTCCAAAAAAGGTCCAGTCACCAGGACCACAAATACAAATTCCATCTAGACACTGTTGCCCTAGAGCACACAAAAAACTATACATACCTTGGCCTAAACATCAGTGCCACAGGTAACTTCCACAAAGCTGTGAACGATCTGAGAGACAAGGCAAGAAGGGCATTCTATGCCATCAAAAGAAACATACATTTCAACATACCAATTAGGATTTGGCTAAAAATACTTGAATCAGTCATACAACCATAAAGGGCAATGGGCTCTGAGGTCTGGGGTCCGCTCACCAACCAAGACTTCACAAAATGGGACAAACACCAAATTGAGACTCTGCACGCAGAATTCTGCAAAAATATCCTCCGAGTACAACGTAAAACACCAAATAATGCATGCAGAGCAGAATTAGGCCGATACCCACTAATTATCAAAATCCAGAAAAGAGCCATTAAATTCTACAACCACCTAAAAGGAAGCGATTCACAAACCTTCCATAACAAAGCCATCACCTACAGAGAGATGAACCTGGAGAAGAGTCCCCTAAGCAAGCTGGTCCTGGGGCTCTGTTCACAAACACAAACACACCCTACAGAGCCCCAGGACAACAGCACAATTAGACCCAACCAAATCATGAGAAAACAAAAAGATAATTACTTAACACATTGGAAAGAATTAACAAAAAAACAGAGCAAACTAGAATGCTATTTGGCCCTAAACAGAGAGTACACAGCGGCAGAATACCTGACCACTGTGACTGACCCAAAATTAAGGAAAGCTTTGACTATGTACAGACTCAGTGAGCATAGCCTTGCTATTGAGAAAGGCCGCCGTAGGCAGACATGGCTCTCAAGAGAAGACAGGCTATGTGCTCACTGCCCACAAAATGAGGTGGAAACTAAGCTGCACTTCCTAACCTCCTGCCCAATGTATGACCATATTAGAGATACATATTTCCCCCAGATCACAAAGAATTCGAAAACAAATCCAATTTTGAAAAACTCCCATATCTACTGGGTGAAATTCCACAGTGTGCCATCACAGCAGCAAGATTTGTGACCTGTTGCCACGAGAAAAGGGCAACCAGTGAAGAACAAACACCATTGTAAATACAACCCATATTTATGCTTATTTATTTTATCTTGTGTCCTTTAACTATTTGTACATTGTATATATATATATATATATATATATATATATATATATATATATATAATATGACATTTGTAATGTCTTTACTGTTTTGAAACTTCTGTATGTGTAATGTTTACTGTTCATTTTTGTTGTTTTTCACCTTATATATTCACTTTGTATGTTGTCTACCTCACTTGCTTTGGCAATGTTAACACATGTTTCCCATGCCAATAAAGCCCTTGAATTGAATTGAATTGAATTGAATTGACAGAGAGAGAGAGAGAGAGAGAGAGAGAGAGAGAGAGAGAGAGAGAGAGAGAGAGAGACAGAGAGACAGACAGACAGACAGACAGACAGACAGACAGACTCTAACCAAGTGTCAGTTCCCCTTACCTAGACAGACAGACAGACAGACAGACAGACAGACAGACAGACAGACAGACAGACAGACAGACAGACAGACAGACAGACAGACAGACAGGACAGACAGACAGACAGACAGACAGACAGACAGACAGACAGACAGACAGACAGACAGACAGACAGACAGACAGACAGAACAGACAGACAGACAGACAGACAGACAGACAGACAGACAGACAGACAGACAGACAGACAGACAGACAGACAGACAGACAGACAGACAGACAGACAGACAGACAGACAGACAGACAGACAGACAGACAGACAGACAGACAGACAGACAGACAGACAGACAGACAGACAGACAGACAGACAGACAGACAGACAGACAGACAGACAGACACTCTAACCAAGTGTCAGTTCCCCTTACCTATAGCTGTGAATATTACACCCAAATCAACACCTTTATATGAACACAATAGGAAGTACCGTGTGTGTGTGGTAGAATACAGTTGGTAGAGCATCATGCCTTAATTGATTGTCATAGCAACGACTGACAACAACGTTTCAACGAGGAACAACTTTATTAAAACGGTTGTCCGTTTGTAAAATAAAAGATTGTTTTTCTCTGACCGTCTGACTCCGAGAGGAGAGACAGAGAGCGAGACAGACTCGTCTTCCCTCACTTTCCCGCTTTCCATCGCTCTAACCCTCTCTTTGTTGTTCTCATCTTCTGTTCATTACATATTAATATTCTACTGAAATAAATAGCTGGAAGAAGAGGGAGGAGGAGGAGGAGGAGGAGGAGTGTGTTTGAAGTGTGTATCATGAGAACAGTTAGACACACAGACACACACAGACACACACACACACACACACAGACACACACACAGAGACACACACACACACACACACACACACACACACACACACACACACAGACACACACACAAACACACACACACACACACACACACACAGCATTTGAATGACAGCTCTCCTCTCCTCAGACAGCTGAAGGTGAGTCTCTGGCTCGAAGCGCTAACTATCGTCATAAAAACCAATGCCAATGCAGAATCGTGCCAACCACTGGCACACACACACAGACACATTTCCTCCTCTCCTCCCATCCTCATCCTCCCCCTCCTCCTCCTCCCACTCCTAATCTTCTCTCTTCCCCCTCCCTCCCTCCCCCTCCTTATTTTCTCTTCTCCTCCTCATCCCCTCTCACCACCCAGACACCAGTGTGTGCCACTTCTCTCATCCATCTTTCCCCGTCTCCCTCCTCTTTCACGCTGTCTTTATCTTCCTCCAGCTACCATCCATCTTCTCTCCAACCCTAACCCTCTCCATCTCTCTAACCCTCTCCATCTCTCTAACCCTCTCCATCTCTTTAACCCTCTCCATCTCTCTAACCCTCTCCATCTCTCTAACCCTCTCCATCTTTCTAACCCTCTCCATCTCTCTAACCCTCTCCTTGTCTCCATCTCTCTAACCCTCTCCATCTCTCTAACCCTCTCCATCTCTCTAACCCTCTCCTTGTCTCCATCTCTCTAACCCTCTCCATCTCTCTAACCCTCTCCTTGTCTCCATATCTCCAACCCTAACCCTCTCATTCTCTCCAACCCTAACCCTAACCCTCTCATTCTCTCCAACCCTAACCCTCTTATTCTCTCCAACCCTAACCCTCTCTATCTCTCCAACCCTAACCCTCTCCATCTCTCTAACCCTCTCCTTGTCTCCATCTCTCTAACCCTCTCCTTGTCTCCATCTCTCTAACCCTCTCCATCTCTCTAACCCTCTCCATCTCTCTAACCCTCTCCTTGTCTCCATATCTCCAACCCTAACCCTAACCCTCTCATTCTCTCCAACCCTAACCCTCTCATTCTCTCCAACCCTAACCCTCTCCATCTCTCCAACCCTAACCTCTCATTCTCTCCAACCCTAACCCTCTCATTCTCTTCGACCCTAACTCTCTCTCCATCTCTCCAACCCTAACCCTCTCCATCTCTCCAACCCCATCTCTCCATCAACCCTAACCATCTCATTCTCTTCGACCCTAACCCTCTCCATATCTCCAACCCTAACCCTATCCATCTCTCCAACCCTAACCCTCTCATTCACTCCAACCCTAAACCCATCCTTCTCTCCAACACTAACCCTCTCCGTGTCTCCATCTCTCCAACCCTAACCCTCTCCTTCTCTCCAACCCTAACCTCTCCATCTCTCTAACCCTCTCCTTGTCTCCATCTCTCTAACCCTCTCCTTGTCTCCATCTCTCTAACCCTCTCCATCTCTCTAACCCTCTCCATCTCTCTAACCCTCTCCATCTCTCTAACCCTCTCCTTGTCTCCATATCTCCAACCCTAACCCTAACCCTCTCATTCTCTCCAACCCTAACCCTCTCATTCTCTCCAACCCTAACCCTCTCATTCTCTCCAACCCTAACCCTCTCCATCTCTCCAACCCTAACCTCTCATTCTCTCCAACCCTAACCCTCTCATTCTCTTCGACCCTAACTCTCTCCATCTCTCCAACCCTAACTCTCTCCATCTCTCCAACCCTAACCCTCTCCATCTCTCCAACCCTAACTCTCTCCATCTCTCCAACCCTAACCATCTCATTCTCTTCGACCCTAACCCTCTCCATATCTCCAACCCTAACCCTATCCATCTCTCCAACCCTAACCCTCTCATTCACTCCAACCCTAAACCCATCCTTCTCTCCAACACTAACCCTCTCCGTGTCTCCATCTCTCCAACCCTAACCCTCTCCTTCTCTCCAACCCTAACCTCTCCATCTCTCTAACCCTCTCCATCTCCCCAGCCCTAACCCTCTCCTTCTCTCCAACCCTAACCCTCTCCTTGTCTCCATCTCTCCAACCCTAACCCTCTCCTCTCCAACCCTAACCCTCTCATTGTCTCCATCTCTCCAACCCTAACCCTCTCCTTCTCTCCAACCCTAACCCTCTCATTGTCTCTCTCTCTCCAACCCTAACCCTCTCCTTCTCTCCAACCCTAACTCTCTCATTGTCTCCACCTCTCCAACCCTAACCCTCTCCTTCTCTCCAACCCTAACCCTCTCCTTCTCTCCAACCCTAACCCTCTCATTGTCTCCATCTCTCCAACCCTAACCCTCTCCATCTCCAATGTCTACTGTTTGCTGATGATCTGGTGCTTCTGTCCCCAACCAATGAGGGCCTACAGCAGCACCTAGATCTTCTGCACAGATTCTGTCAGACCTGGGCCCTGTCAGACCTGGGCCCTGACAGTAAATCTCAGTAAGACCAAAATAATGATGTTCCAAAAAAGGTCCAGTCGCCAGAAACACAAATACACATTCCATCTAGACACCGTTGCCCTAGAGCACACAAAAAACTATACATACCTTGGCCTAAACATCAGCGCCACAGGTAACTTCCACAAAGCTGTGAACGATCTGAGAGACAAGGCAAGAAGGGCATTCTATGCCTTCAAAAGGAACATAAAATTTGACTTACCAATTAGGATCTGGCTAAAAACACTTGAATCAGTTATAGAACCCATTGTCCTTTATGGTTGTGAGGTCCGGGGTCCGCTCACCAAAATATCCTCCGTGTACAACGTAGAACACCAAATAATGCATGCAGAACAGAATTAGGCCAATACCCACTAATGATCAAAATCCAGAAAAGAGCTGTTAAATTCTACAACCACCTAAAAGGAAGCGATTCCCAAACCTTCCATAACAAAGCCATCACCTAAAGAGAGATGAACCTGGAGAAGTGTCCCCTAAGCAAGCTGGTCCTGAGGCTCTGTTCACAAAAACAAACACACCCCACAGAGCCCCAGGACAGCAGCACAATTAGACCCAACCAAATCATGAGAAAACAAAAAGATAATTACTTGACACATTGTAAAGAGTTTACAAAAAGCAGAGCAAACTAGAATGCTATTTGGCCCTAAACAGAGAGTACACCGTAGCAGAATACCTGACCACTGTGACTGACTCAAACTTACGGAAAGCTTTGACTATGTACAGACTCAGGAGCATAGCCTTGCTATTGAGAAAGGCCGCCGTAGGCAGACATGGCTCTCAAGAGAAGACAGGCTATGTGCTCACTGCCCACAAAATGAGGTGGAAACTGAGCTGCACTTCCTAACCTCCTGCCAAATGTATGACCATATTAGAGACACATATTTCCCTCAGATTACACAGACCCACAAATATTTTGAAAACAAATCCAATTTTGATCAACTCCCATATCTACTGGGTGAAATATCACAGTGTGTCATCACAGCAGCAAGATGTGTGACCTGTTGCCACAAGAAAAGGACAACCAGTGAAGAACAAACACCATTGTAAATACAACCCATATTTATGTTTATTTATTTTCCCTTTTGTACTTTAACTACTTGCACATCGTTACAACACTGTATATATATATATAATATGACATTTGAAATGTCTTTATTATTTTGTAACTTTTGTAAGTGTAATGTTTACTGTTCATTTCTGATTGTTTAATTCACTTTTGTTTACAGTTTTTCTTTTTTGCGATGGCTTTACACACTTGTTGCGGAATGTGGCTCACACAAGCCAACTAAGACACAACACTCGGAGAGAAACTCTGCAATCAAAACCTAACAATCCTATTTAAAAATTGAATTTTTTTGCAACAAAATAATACACACACATATGCACCATTTAAATGAGTCTTTCAAAAGCAGCAACAACACACTGATGTACTTTAAACAAAACACTGCTTTGTACACCTTTTTCATGTTCTCATACAGGCTTCTGTGAAAGATTGTTCCAGAACAGTAAATTTTTTATTTTTTATTTAACTAGGCAAGTCAGTTAAGAACAATTTCTTATTTTCAATGACGGCCTAGGAACAGTGGGTTAACTGCCTGTTCAGGGGCAGAATGACAGATTTGTACCTTGTCAGCTCGGGGGTTTGAACTTGCAACCTTCCGGTTACTAGTCCAACGCTCTAACCACTAGGCTACACTGCCGCCCATCTACTCACATTTCAAAGATCACAAAAATAAAAAGGCTTCAGAAAAAAAATAATAACCTGCCATTGCAGGTTTTTACAACGACAAAAAAAAACACAAAGAAAAGTAGAATTACAGTAATCAATACAATATGTTACTGTAAACTCACGGAATCAATACAATATGTTACTGTAAACTCACGGAAACAATACAATATGTTACTGTAAACTCACGGAAACAATACAATATGTTACTGTAAACTCACGGAAACAATACAATATGTTACTGTAAACTCACGGAATCAATACAATATGTTACTGTAAACTCACCGAAACAATACAATATGTTACTGTAAACTCACCGAAACAATACAATATGTTACTGTAAACTCACGGAAACAATACAATATGTTACTGTAAACTCACGGAAACAATACAATATGTTACTGTAAACTCACCAAAACAATATGTTACTGTAAACTCACGGAAACAATACAATATGTTACTGTAAACTCACGGAAACAATACAATATGTTACTGTAAACTCACGGAAACAATACAATATGTTACTGTAAACTCACGGAAACAATACAATATGTTACTGTAAACTCACGGAAACAAAAATAATTACAGTAAAATTACAGTGATAATGGTAAACACAAAATAGTATTGTAAAGGATTGTAAGGGATGGGGTAGATGGTTTATAGATCCCGCCTTCTGTCAGGGTCTGGTCACATCACCTCATCCACATCACAAGCCTTGTCATCCCTGGCTAGGCAACGGGGAAAATATCGCCTTGTATCTCACCCTGGACTGACCCAATCGGATTGAGAAATGGGGAGTAAAGGGGCCAAGTATACAACTGTGAAGTTGTGGTTGGTGAACCAGTTCCTGACCAGAGCAGCCCGGAGGAAACTAACATTATCCCAGATGACAACAAACCAGGGCTGCTCTGGTCCGTCCTGTACAACTACATTATGTAGTGCATCCAGAAATATGATTATGTGTTGTAGTATTGTAGGGACCGAGGTTGGCATGGTGATGCATCCAGAAATATGATTATGTGTGTAGTATTGTAGGGACCGAGGTTGGCATGGTGATGCATCCAGAAATATGATTATGTGTGTAGTATTGTAGGGACCAAGGTTGGCATGGTGATACATCCAGTAATATGATTATGTGTTGTAGTATTGTAGGGACCGAGGTTGGCATGGTGATACATCCAGAAATATGATTATGTGTTGTAGTATTGTAGGGACCGAGGTTGGCATGGTGATGCATCCAGAAATATGATTATGTGTGTAGTATTGTAGGGACCGAGGTTGGCATGGTGATACATCCAGTAATATGATTATGTGTGTAGTATTGTAGGGACCGAGGTTGGCATGGTGATGCATCTTCCTCTACATCTACATCTACCTCTACCTCTACCTCTTCCTATACCTATACCTATACCTCTTCCTCTGCATCTTCCTCTACATCTTCCTATACCTATACCTCTTCCTCTGCCTCTTCCTCTACCTCTTCCTCTACATCTACCTATACCTCTTCCTATACCTCTTCCTCTACCTCTACCTATACCTATACCTCTACCTCTTCCTGTACCTCTTCCTCTACATCTACCTATACCTCTTCCTATACCTCTACCTCTTCCTCTTCCTCTACCTCTACCTCTTCCTCTACCTATACCTATACCTATACCTCTACCTCTTACTATACCTCTTCCTCTACATCTACCTATACCTCTACCCCTACCTCTTCCTCTACCTCTTCCTATACTTCTACCTATACCTCTACCTCTACCTCTTCCTATACTTCTTCCTATACCTCTACCTCTTCCTCTACCTCTACCTCTTCCTATACTTCTACCTCTACCTATACCTCTTCCTATACCTCTTCCTCTACCTCTACCTCTTCCTATACTTCTACCTATACCTCTACCTCTACCTCTACCTCTTCCTCTACCTCTACCTCTTCCTATACTTCTACCTATACCTCTACCTCTACCTCTACCTCTTCCTATACCTCTACCTCTTTCTCTTCCTCTACCTCTACCTCTACCTCTTCCTATACTTCTTCCTATACCTCTACCTCTTCCTCTACCTATACCTCTTCCTATACCTTTACCTCTTTCTCTACCTATACATCTACCTCTTCCTATACTTCTTCCTATACCTCTACCTATACCTCTACCTCTTCCTATACTTCTACCTATACCTATACCCCTACCTCTACCTATACCTCTACCTCTTTCTATACTTCTTCCTATACCTCTACCTCTTCCTATACTTCTTCCTATACCTCTTCCTCTACCTCTACCTCTTCCTATACCTCTACCTCTACTTCTACTTCTACCTCTCCCTCTCCCTCTCACTCTCACTGCCTCCATGTTTGCATAGTTCTCACCAAAGAGGTGATCTTACCTGAGGTCTATTTGTAGTGGTGAGGCTCAGACTAATTGGTGTTCAGTTACAGTAGAAGTGATTTCGTGTGTGTGTGTGCGTGTACGTGCATGCGTGTGTGTCTGTGTATGTTGCCAATTTCAGGTATGTTTTGCATTTTGAATAGAAGTGGTTTCCCAATGATTGCAAGAGATTTCATTCTTGAACGAAGTGTCTAATGTAAGAGACAGCGTGTAAGAGACAGTGTGTAAGAGACAGCGTGTAACAGACAGTGTGTAAGAGACGGTGTGTAAGAGACAGTGTGTAAGAGACAGCGTGTAAGAGACAGCGTGTAAGAGACAGTGTGTAAGAGACAGCGTGTAAGAGACAGCGTGTAAGAGACAGCGTGTAAGAGACAGCGTGTAAGAGACAGTGTGTAAGAGACAGTGTGTAGTGTTTTGAAAATGTGTTGTGGAATTGCAAACAAAGTGCAAAGCAGAAAATATGTTTGTACTTTTGGTGTCTTTGTAAAAAAAAATGTTTGGGTTCTGATGCTTTTGTCTTTCAGTGTGTATTATCTATTGCACTGGCTTTGGGAATGTTAACATATGTTTCCCATGTCAATAAAGACCTTACACTGAAATTGAAATTGAATTGAGAGAGAGAGAGTTAGAGAGAGAGAGGGGAGAGAGTGAGGGGAGAGAGTGAGGGTAGAGAGTTAGAGAGAGAGAGAGAGAGACAGAGAGAGAGAGAGAGAGACAGAGAGAGAGAGAGGGGAGTTAGAGAGAGAGAGAGAGACAGAGAGAGAGAGGGGAGAGAGTTAGAGAGACAGAGAGAAAGGGGAGAGAAAAGTTGAAAGAGATCTGTTTGCCTGACATTTTGTGTGTGTGTGTGTGCGTGTGTGTGTGCGTGTGTGTTTTGTGTGTGTGTTTTGTGTGTGTGTGTGTGCGTGCGTGTGTGTGCGTGTTTTGTGTGTGTGCGTGTGCGTGTGTGCGTGTGTGTGTGTGCGTGTGTTTGTGTGTGTGTGTGTAGCCGTAGTAATAGTACAGTAGTAACACGGTACAGCTAACGCCCAGGCCTTGTGGTCAGACTGACCTCGGCCTACACCCTCCAGGCTCCAAGCTGGCTCCAGGGGGGTGAGAGGGATGCTGTGCCCGGTGTCGGGGCTCTAATCTGGGGCACGGCGGTGGAGGGAGCAGCCCGTGGCTGGAGGTCCTGTTCACTAATTACAGACTGTGTGTAAGACCACGGGGAATGATCATAGAGCACTCTGTGTGTGTGTGTGTGTGTGTGTGTGTGTGTGTGTGTGTGTGTGTGTGTGTGTGTGTGTGTGTGTGTGTGTGTGTGTGTGTGTGTGTGTGTGTGTGAGCAGTGGCAGGGTTGAAGAATAACCACAGGGACAAAAACCACTGCTATGAAAAGAGAGGGAGGAAGAGAGGGAGGAAGGGAGGGGAGAAGGAGAGAAAACCAAACAAGCCAAAACATGTCTCAAAGACATGAGAAAATGTCTTCCACTATTTCTGACATTCTGACACCGCTGCTAAAACATTTAAATGCGTTCCACAAGCACACACACGAAAACAAGACAACACTAAAAGCGTGGCATATTTTGTCCAAATGGCATCCTATTCCCTTTACCTGCTACTGGAGGGACAGTGAGGGAGATAGAGATAGTAGGGAAGAAAGAGAGAGAGAGAGAGAGGGGGGGAAGAGGGAGTGAGGGAGAGAGAGAGGGGGGGGGGAGGGAGAGAGAGAGAGAGAGAGAGAGGGGAGGAGGGAAGAGAGGAGAGAGAGAGAGAGAGAGAGAGAGAGAGAGGGAGAGGGAGGAGAGGGAGTGAGGGAAAGATGGAGAATTAAAGAGAGAAGAAGAGAGATAATGAGGGAGAATTAAAGAGAGAAGAAGAGAGATAATGAGGGAGAATTAAAGAGAGAAGAAGAGATGTAAATGAGGGAGAATTAAAGAGAGAAGAAGAGAGATAATGAAGGAGAATTAAAAAGAGAAGAGAGATAATGAGGGAGAATTAAAGAGAGAAGAAGAGAGATAATGAAGGAGAATTAAAAAGAGAAGAAGAGAGATAATGAGGGAGAATTAAAGAGAGAAGAAGAGAGATAATGAGGGAGAATTAAAGAGAGAAGAAGAGAGATAATGAGGGAGAATTAAAGAGAGAAGAAGAGAGATAATGAGGGAGAATGGTTGATAAATAAAACAGTAGAAAGCATCGCTCACACATACCTAGACCCCCCCGCCCCCCTCCCACACACACACACACACACACACACATATACACACACACACCCTCTCTCTCCTTCCGTTAAACACAGACACACTCACACTCGGCGAACAACACTGAATAATTTATTTGATGTCCTCATCTATGGCGGACGCTTAAAAAGATTATAACTTTACGCAACTTGTTAAACATTTATGCAACTCAGCCACATAAAGTTTATAACTTTACACAGCTTGTTAAACATTTATGCAACACTGAGCAATTTAAAGGTCTCTCTCTTTTTTCTCCCTCTCTCCCTCTCTCTCTTGCTCTCACAGTTACACATCTGCTAGACACCAGACCCAGCTAGCAGATAACGTTCTGAGAACTATATGTTTGCTAGATATTGGTGAGATATATTTTCTTGGCATTCTTGGGAGGGGGGAACATACAACATCATAAATGTATAAAATCCATGTACACAAGTAACAAGCGTGTGGTTAAAATGAGCAAAAAACACACATTTCTTTCCAAAGGGCAGGGGGATGAGACAGTGATGCAGCTTAAGCCCCACCCTCTTCAACATATATATCTACAAATTGGCGAGGGCACTAGAACAGTCTGCAGCACCCGGCCTCACCCTACTAGAATCTGAAGTCAAATGTCTACTGTTTGCTGATGATCTGGTGCTTCCGTCCCCAACCAAGGAGGGCCTACAGCAGCACCTAGATCTCCTGCAACAGATTCTGCCAGACCTGGGCCCTGACAGTAAATCTCAGTAAGACCAAAATAATGGTGTTCCAAAAAAGGTCCAGTCGCCAAGACCACAAATACAAATTCCATCTAGACACTGTTGCCCTAGAGCACACAAAACACTATACATACCTCGGCCTAAACATCAGCGCCACAGGTAACTTCCACAAAGCTGTGAACGATCTGAGAGACAAGGCAAGAAGGGCCTTTTATGCCATCAAAAGGAACATAAAATTCAACATACCAATTAGGATCTGGCTAAAATTACTTGAATCAGTTATGGAACCCATTTCCCTTCATGGTTGTGAGGTCTGGGGTTCCGCTCACCAACCAAGACTTCACAAAATGGGACAAACACCAAATCGAGACTATTCACGCAGAATTATTTGTATTGTTTTTCCCCCTAATTTCGTGGTATCCAATTGGTAGTAACAGTCTTGTCTCATCGCTGCAACTCCCGTACGGACTCGGGAGAGGCGAAGGTCGAGAGCCATGCGTCCTCCGAAACACAACCCAACCAAGCCGCACTGCTTCTTGACACAATGCCCACTTAACCAGGAAGCCAGCCGCACCAAAGTGTCGGAGGAAACACCGTACACCTGGTGACCTGGTCAGCGTGCACTGTGCCCGGCCCCCCACAGGAGTCACTAGTGCGCGATGAGACAAGGACATCCCTACCGGCCAAACCTTCCCCTAACCCGGACGACGCTTGGCCAATTGTGTGCCGCCCCGTGGGTCTCCCAGTTGCGGCCAGCTGCGACAGAGCCTGGATTGGAACCCAGAATATCTAGTGGCTCCCTCCACTGTGATGCAGTGCCTTAGACCACTGCACCACTCAGGAGGCCTGCTTGCAGAATTCTGCAAAAATGTCCTCTGTGTACAATGTAAAACACCAAATGCAGAGAGATCATGCATCCATATCAGAGACATTTCCCTCAGATCAGATCACAGATCCACAAAGAATTATATTTGCACTTTGTCCTTATTGGATTGAGCGGACATTGTGTATGCTATTGCTATATAGATCGGAAACATTCAAACGCAAGCAAAGGTTAACCTATCGTTTATCTTAAGTTCATCTTCAGTTAAGCTTGTTGAGACAAGAAGAAGTCAGCTATCGTTTATCTTAAATATGTG
>NC_088407.1:11854247-11864247 GCF_034236695.1 Oncorhynchus nerka
TAGAAGGGGAGAGGAAGTAGAGAGAGAGAGGGATAGAAGGGGGAGAGGAAGTTGAGAGAGAGAGGGATAGAAGGGGGAGAGGAAGTAGAGAGAGGGAATGTAGATACTGTAAGCTTGAATCCAGGAGGGGTTGGAATGAAGCGAAGGAGGGGAAGAAAAGCAGGGTAGTTAATAGAAGAAGGAAGGTTCTCACCCCTTTACATGAAAACAGCAGAATCTGAATCTCTCGTTGTTTCCTTCCTTCCTTCCTTCCTTCCTTCCTTCCTTCCTTCCTTCCTTCCTTCCTTCCTTCCTTCCTTCCTTCCTTCCTTCCTTCCTTCCTTCCTCCCTCCCTCCCTCCTTCTTTCCTTCCTTCCTTCCTTCCTTCCTTCCTTCCTTCCTCCCTCCCTCCCTCCCTCCCCTCCTTCCTTCCTTCCTTCCTTCCTTCCTTCCTTCCTCCCTCCCTCCCTCCCTCCTTCCTTCCTTCCTTCCTCCCTCCCCCTTTCCCACCAACAACAGTATTTACAAAGACGTCTCTCCTTTCTGTTCATCCTTCCTTCTCTTCCTGGCTTCCTTTCATCCTCAGCTCAAATCAATCAATATTGCTCTCTAATTCACACCCTCATTTAGTCATCAATATCTACTTTTGCATCCCAGCAAACACACACACACACACACACTTGAAATAACACACACATACCCACACACACAAACAGAAACATCTGAGCAAATTTTGTACACTTTTTTGAACCCTTATTTGAAATCTATAAACTGACGTTTTGACTTCAGCCGTGCAAATGCTGCATCAAAGACTCCCACACACACCTTGTGCCCTTGTCGTCCCACAGCATGTCTGGTATCAGCTGGTAATGCACGTACACACACACATACTGACTGTCACACACTGACACACAGCGCTGTCATTCATCACTCTTTGACTGTACAGTGATAGAATTGAGATTGAAAGAAAAGCAGACGATCGTGGAAAAGGAACAGTCACTCACATCGTCTCGTCGTTCTGGAACTCCAGATTCCCAGACACCTCTTCGAAATCCTCTCCACCCCGGGCTGTCCCGTCTACGGTCCTGTAAGGCACCACCACCAGCCCCCGAGCCCCCGACGTCCTCTGAACCTTGACCTCCATGACCCCAACACTCTCGCTCACCCGCAGGGCGTCGATCTCAAACGAAAATATCCCCGCGTGATCGTCGTCGTAGATGGTCACCGTCGCCGTGTGGCCGTCACCAAGCACCGCCTTGGGGGAGGAGTTAGAGTTTGTCTCCAACGGGTCGTAGCCAACCACACGAGGGTTACTGAGGTGGACATAGAAGTGCTCATCCTCTTCGAAGATGTCGTCGTCTATGATGCCCACAGTTATCTCTTTCAGGGTCTCGCCCGGCTTGAAGAGGAGGGTCCCTTCAGCGAATTCATAGTCTGAACCGGCGTTGGCTGTGCCGTCTTCTGTACGGTAGTCCACCTGAAGGAGAAGGGGAAGGAAGGGGGAGAGGAGGAGGAGGGGAGAGAGGAGGAGGAGAGGGGGAGGAGAGGTGGGGGGGGGAGAGGAGGAGTAGGAGGAGAGGGGGGAGAGAAGTAGGGGGAGGGAAGGAGGGAGGAAGAAAGGGAGGGGGAAGGAGAGGGGGAAGGAAGGGGGAGAGGAGGAGGAGGAGGAGGAGGAGGAGGGGAGAGGAGGAGGAGGAGAGGGAAGGGGAGGAGAGGGGGAGGAGAGGGAAGGGGAGAGGAGAGGAGAGGAGTAGGAGGAGAGGGGGAGAGAAGTAGGGGGAGGGAAGGAGGGAGGAAGAAAGGGAGGGGGAAGGAGAGGGGGAGGAAGGGGGAGAGGAGGAGGAGGAGGAGGAGGAGGAGGAGGAGGAGAGGAGGAGGAGGAGGAGAGGGAAGGGAGGAGAGGGGGAGGAGAGGGAAGGGGAGAGGAGAGGAGAGAAGTAGGGGGAGGGAAGGAGGGAGGAAGAAAGGGAGGGGGAAGGAGAGGGGGAGATGGAAGGGGGAGAGAGAGAAGGGTAGAAAGAGTCAGAAATAGAGAGAAAATAGATGTCATCAAGCATCCTCTCCTTCTTTCTCCTCCCCCCTACTCTCCTCCTCCCCCCCTCTTCTCCTCCCCTCTTCTCCTCCACCTCCTCACCTTACCTTAACAGAAGCTCCAGGGTCTCCGCCATGTCGGGCCACGGTCAGTTTGAGTGAGCCACAGTTCTCGAAGCACTGGTAGTGGGAGGGTTGAAACTCCATCCGGGTCGTGTGGGGGTCGTCTTCCTGCAGCTGGGGCTCCTGGCTGCTCACCACCTGGAGCAGAAGGGATGTAGAGAGTTTGATCGATGAGTGACATGCTGCTGCCTTTGAGTATATTCCATTGATAAATTATTTCATTACAATTTGGGTTTAAGTTCAAAATTCTAGCCACCATTCAGATATGATCAGGACAAAAACAAATCTGAGAAAAAAAAGGTTTGGGAAACATTGGTTTGGGAAAAGGCGCAGTGGACAGCCTGTACCTTCCTAGCCTGGTCAGCAGCATGCTTCTTCAGGATGTTGCCTGCTCCGATCATCATCCTGGTTGCCTGGATACGGTAGAACGCTCGGCTCTTCTGTTGCTGGACCAACACCTGACAGGACAGTGAGATTACACCAGCTGTTATACTATGAACTCTCTATGTCATGCATATGAAGACTTTATGAACTCTCTATGTCATGCATATGAAGACTTTATGAACTCTCTATGTCATGTATATGAAGACTTTATGAACTCTCTATGTCATGCATATGAAGACTTTATGATCTCTCTATGTCATGCATATGAAGACTTTATGAACTCTCTACGTCATGTATATGAAGACTTTATGATCTCTCTATATCATGCATATGAAGACTTTATGAACTATCTATGTCATGCGTATGAAGACTTTATGAACTCTCTACGTCATGCGTATGAAGACTTTATGAACTCTCTATGTCATGCATATAAAGACTTTATGAACTCTCTACATCATGCATATGAAGACTTTATGAACTCTCTATGTCATGCATATGAAGACTTTATGAACTCTCTATGTCATGCATATGAAGACTTTATGAACTCTCTATGTGATGCATATGAAGACTTTATGAACTCTCTATGTCATGCATATGAAGACTTTATGATCTCTCTATGTCATGCATATGAAGACTTTATGAACTCTCTATGTCATGCGTATGAAGACTTTATGAACTCTCTATGTCATGCATATGAAGACTTTATGAACTCTCTATGTCATGCGTATGAAGACTTTATGAACTCTCTATGACATGCACATGAAGACTTTATGAACTCTCTATGACATGCACATGAAGACTTTATGAACTCTCTATGTCATGCACATGAAGACTTTATGAACGCTACATTATCACCACTTTCAGTAATGTCTTTACATTTGAAGATGAACACAGTACAGTATTCTGATACATGACTTGCGTAGCACCATGGCAGTGCTTATGAAGTGCTTATGAATGCTCTATGAAGCCTTTATAAGCTGTGTACCTGGTAGTTGGCCATCTCTATAAGCTGCTCTGTGTCTCTATCAGGGTGTCTGGCTTTCAGTTCCTTCAGGGTCCTCGCCATGTCTCTCCTGGCCACGTCCTCCAGATCCCTCCTCCCTTCTTGTCCTCCGTCCTCCAGCATCCCTCCATCCCTCCATCCCTCCACCACCTGTCCGTCCAACTCCATCATGTCCATCTTAGTGAACCCACCTGGCCCCAACATCCCTCCTCCTCCTCCTCCTCCTCCTCCTCCCATCCCTCCGTCCATCCCTACCTCCGTCTCAACGATGATGCCTCTGTGCTTGTCGGCACGGTAACGCTTGCGGACGTACTTGTAGAAGAGCAATCGTCGATCGGCCACCCACGCCTGGACCACGCAGCTGGGAGAGCGGAGGGAGAGGAAGAGGGGGGTGTGAGGAGTGTGTGTGTGTGTGTGTGTGTGTGTGTGTGTGTGTGTGTGTGTGTGTGTGTGTGTGTGTGTGTGTGTGTGTGTCTAGTACTCACAGGGGGAAGAACAGAAAGGTGACCACGGCCTCCCAGACTTCCACCTCTCCAGGAGAGAACACACACAGGATAAGATACAGCCAGATGTATGCAAACACACTCCACGCCGCGGTCACGAAAAACACACGGAGATGTTTAATCTTCCTGGTCTCTCCATCAGGAACCACATAGACACACAGGGCGATGATGATGAACATGTTAAAAGCAGCACTGCCCACAATGGTGGAGGGACCCAGAGAACCAGCCTCGAAGCCGTGGCCACACACCTGGTGGACAAGAAGAAAACATGAGACCGTATCAAACCTGGGAGAATGTCGTTGTCTCTTCTGAATCAAATGAAAACTTTCACATACTACCAAGTACAACAGTTTCAACTTGGGGTTTGAGAACTTCCTCAAGAACGTGTTTCTCTATAACAGAGAGAAGTATCTCAGGAGCAGTGACCCCAGGGTCATGAGAATGTGTTCCTCTATAACAGAGAGAAGTATCTCAGGAGCAGTGACCCCAGGGTCATGAGAATGTGTTTCTCTATAACAGAGAGCAGTATCTCAGGAGCAGATGACCCCAGGGTCATGAGAATGTGTTCCTCTATAACAGAGAGAAGTATCTCAGGAGCAGTGACCCCCAGGGTCATGAGAATGTGTTCCTCTATAACAGAGAGAAGTATCTCAGGAGCAGTGACCCCAGAGTCATGAGAATGTGTACCTCTATAACAGAGAGAATTATCTCAGGAGCAGTGACCCCAGGGTCATGAGAATGTGTTCCTCTATAACAGAGAGAAGTATCTCAGGAGCAGTGACCCCAGGGTCATGAGAATGTGTACCTCTATAACAGAGAGCAGTATCTCAGGAGCAGATGATCCCAGAGCCATGAGAGTGAGGTTAGACACGGTCTCATTCCAGATCCTCACTGTAGCTGTGGTTGTCTCCCCGTTCCACTTCTTTATGGTGATCTCCTTCTCCTGAGAGGTTATCACCTGGAGGAGAGGAGAATACAACAGAACAGAGTAGAATGCGGTAGAGTAGAGTAGAATACAGCAGAGTAGAGTGGAATAGAATACAGTAGAGTAGAATAGAATACGGTAGAGTAGAGTAGAATACAGCAGAGTAGAGTAGAATAGAATAGAATACAGTAGAGCAGAGTAGAATACAATACATTAGAGTAGAATAGAATACAGTAGAGTAGAGTAGAATATAATACAGTAAAGTAGAGTAGAATAAAATACAGTAAAGTAGAATACAGTAGAGTAGAGTAGAATAGAATACAGTAGTGTATAATAGAATACAGTAGTGTAGAATACAGTTGAGTAGAACACAGTAGACTAGAATACAGAATAGTAGAGTAGAATAGAATACAGTAGAATAGAATACAGTAGAGTAGAATATAATACAGTAGAGTAGAGTAAAATAGAATACAGTAGAGTCGAGTAGAATACAGTTGAGTAGAATACAGTAGAGTAGAGTAGAATACAGTTGAGTAGAATACAGTAGGGTAGAATACAGTAGAGTATAATACAGTAGAGCAGAGTATAATACAGTAGAGTATAATACAGAATAGTAGAGTAGAATTGAATACAGTAGAATAGAATACAGTAGAGTAGAATATAATACAGTAGAGTAGAGTAAAATAGAATACAGTAGAGTAGAGTAGAATACAGTTGAGTAGAATACAGTAGAGTAGAGTAGAATACAGTTGAGTAGAATACAGTAGGTTAGAATACAGTAGAGTATAATACAGTAGAGCAGAGTATAATACAGTAGAATATAATACAGAATAGTAGAGTAGAATAGAATACAGTAGAATAGAATACAGTAGAGTAGAATATAATACAGTAGAGCAGAGTATAATACAGTAGAGTATAATACAGTAGAGCAGAGTATAATACAGTAGAGTAGAATACAGTAGAGTAGAATACAGTAGAGTATAATACAGTAGAGCAGAGTATAATACAGTAGAGTATAATACAGTAGAGCAGAGTATAATACAGTAAAGTAGAATACAGTAGAGTAGAATAGAATACAGTAGAGTAGAGTAGAATACAGTAGGGTAGAATACAGTAGAATATAATACAGTAGAGCAGAGTATAATACAGTAGAGTAAAGTAGAATAAGTAGAGTAGAGTAGAATATAGTAGAGTAGAGTAGAATATAATACAGTAGAGTATAATAGAATACAGTAGAGAATAATATAATACAGTAGAGGATAATATAATACAGTAGTGTAGAGTATAATACAGTCCAGTAGAGTAGACTATAGTACAGTAGAGTAGAATATAGTAGAGTAGAGTAGAATAGAATATAATACAGTAGAGTATAATATAAAACAGTAGAGTAGAATATAGTACAGTAGAGTAGAGTATAATATAATAAATACAGTAGAGTAGCGTAGAATATAATACAGAAGAGAAGAATATAATACAGTAGAGTATAATATAATACAGTAGTGTAGAGTATAATATAATAAATACAGTAGAGTAGAGTAGAATATAGTACAGTAGAGTAGAATATAGTACAGTAGAGAAGAATATAATACAGTAGAGTATAATATAATACAGTAGTGTAGAGTATAATATAATAAATACAGTAGAGTAGAGTAGAATATAAAACAGTAGAGTAGAGTAGAATATAATACAGTAGATTCGAATATAATACAGTAGAGTATATTATAATACAGTAGTGTAGAGTATAATTTAAAAAATATATATATTTGACCTTTATTTAACTAGGCAAGTCACTTAAGAACAAATAATTATTTTCAATGACGGCCTAGGAACAGTGGGTTAACTGCACGGGGGATTGAACTTGCAACCTTCCGGTTACTAGTCCAATGCTCTAACCACTAGGCTACCCTACTTTATTCTAATCTACTGTATTATATTATACTGTACTATATTCTATTACACTCTCCTGTATTCTACTCTACTCTTCTGTAATCTATTCTACTGTATTCAACTGTACTGTATTATATTCTACTCTACACTACTGTATTTATTATATTATAGAATACAGTAGAGCCTATTACAATACAGTAGAGTAGAATACAGTAGAGTGTAATAGAATAGAATACAGTAGAATAGAATACAGTAGAGTGTAATATAATAGAATACAGTAGAGTGTAATAGAATAGAATACAGTAGAGTGTAATAGAATAGAATACAGTAGAGTGTAATATAATAGAATACAGTAGAGTGTAATATAATAGAATACAGTAGAGTGTAATAGAATAGAATACAGTAGAGTGTAATAGCGTAGAATACAGTAGAGTGTAATAGCGTAGAATACAGTAGAGTGTAATAGAATAGAATACAGTAGAGTGTAAAATAGTAGAGTGTAATATAATAGAATACAGTAGAGTGTAATATGATAGAATACAGTAGAGTGTAATATAATAGAATACAGTAGAGTGTAATAGCATAGAATACAGTAGAGTGTAATATAGTAGAATACAGTAGAGTGTAATATAATAGAATACAGTAGAGTGTAATAGCGTAGAATACAGTAGAGTGTAATATAGTAGAATACAGTAGAGTGTAATATAATAGAATACAGTAGAGTGTAATAGAATAGAATACAGTAGAGTAGAATACAGTAGAGTGTAATATAATAGAATACAATAGAGTGTAATATAATAGAATACAGTAGAGTGTAATATAATAGAATACAATAGAGTGTAATATAATATAATACAGTAGAGTGTAATATAATAGAATACAGTAGAGTGTAATATAATAGAATACAGTAGAGTGTAATAGAATAGAATACAATAGAGTAGAATACAGTAGAATAGAATACAGTAGAGTGTAATATAATAGAATACAATAGAGTAGAATACAGTAGAATAGAATACAGTAGAGTGTAATATAATAGAATACAGTAGAGTGTAATAGAAAATAATACAATGTACAGTAGAGTGTAATATAATAGAATACAGTAAAGTGTAATATAATAATATAATGTAATATAATAGAATACAGTATAATAGAATACAGTAGAGTGTAATAGAATAGAATACAATAGAGTAGAATACAGTAGAATAGAATACAGTAGAGTGTAATCTAATAGAATACAGTAGAGTGTAATAGAATAGAATACAATAGAGTGTAATATAATAGAATACAGTATAATATAATACAGTAGAGTGTAATAGAATAGAATACAATAGAGTAGAATACAGTAGAATAGAATACAGTAGAGTGTAATAGCGTAGAATACAGTAGAGTGTAATAGCGTAGAATACAGTAGAGTGTAATAGAATAGAATACAGTAGAGTGTAATATAGTAGAGTGTAATATAATAGAATACAGTAGAGTGTAATATGATAGAATACAGTAGAGTGTAATATAATAGAATACAGTAGAGTGTAATAGCATAGAATACAGTAGAGTGTAATATAGTAGAATACAGTAGTGTAATATAATAGAATACAGTAGAGTGTAATAGCGTAGAATACAGTAGAGTGTAATATAATAGAATACAGTAGAGTGTAATATAATAGAATACAGTAGAGTGTAATAGAATAGAATACAATAGAGTAGAATACAGTAGAATAGAATACAGTAGAGTGTAATATAATAGAATACAATAGAGTAGAATACAGTAGAATAGAATACAGTAGAGTGTAATATAATAGAATACAGTAGAGTGTAATAGAAAATAATACAATGTACAGTAGAGTGTAATATAATAGAATACAGTAGAGTGTAATATAATAATATAATGTAATATAATAGAATACAGTATAATAGAATACAGTAGAGTGTAATAGAATAGAATACAATAGAGTAGAATACAGTAGAATAGAATACAGTAGAGTGTAATCTAATAGAATACAGTAGAGTGTAATAGAATAGAATACAATAGAGTGTAATATAATAGAATACAGTATAATAGAATACAGTAGAGTGTAATAGAATAGAATACAATAGAGTAGAATACAGTAGAATATAATACAGTAGAGTGTAATAGAATAGAATACAGTAGAGTGTAATATAATAGAATACAGTAGAGTGTAATATAATAGAATACAGTAGAATAGAATACAGTAGAGTGTAATAGAATAGTATACAATAGAGTAGAATACAGTAGAATAGAATACAGTAGAGTGTAATATAATAGAATACAGTAGAGTGTAATAGAAAATAATACAGTAGAGTGTAATATAATAGAATACAGTAGAGTGTAATAGAATAGAATACAATAGAGTAGAATACAGTATAATAGAATACAGTAGAGTGTAATATAATAGAATACAGTAGAGTGTAATAGAATAGAATACAATAGAGTAGAATACAGTAGAATAGAATACAGTAGAGTAGAATACAGTAGAGTAAATACAGTAGAGTAAAATACAGTTGATTGAGTGGCTCAATCAACTGTATTGTGGCTCAGTTAGTAGAGCACGGCACTTGCAACGCCAGGGTTGTGGGTTCGATTCCCAAAGGGGATCAGAACGAGAATGTCTGCTCGCACTAGTGTAAGTCGCTCTGGATAAGAGCATCTGCTAAATGACTCAAATGTAAAAACGTGCAGGTGTGTGTGTTCTCAAAGCAGAATAGAAAATAGAATTCTCACCTCTATAGAAGACATGAATCTATCAGCTATGATGGACATCCCCAGGAACATGTAGATCATCGCTACAAAGTAGACAATGGCCCGCGCTACCTGGATTAGATTAAAGAAGGGTTGACATTGAGCTCTCAAACAGGTCATAGTCACTTGCACTGTTCACATTTTACTATCACTGTTCACATTTTTTACTATCACTGTCCACATTTTACTCCCGTTTTTAAAAGGGGTGTCATTTATTTAGAGCCGCAATGTGTAATTGTTTGGCAACCCGATCAAATTCACGTAGAAATAAGAGTTATAGATCCGTTATTCTCATAGAAAGCAACTCTAAGAAGTGGTAGATCTGTTCTATGTGCGCTATTTCTATGCTTCCCCGGTTCTTAAAGTTTTGTTTTTGCATCTTTTACTTTGGGTTTTGTACACCAGCT
>NC_088407.1:11869247-11871747 GCF_034236695.1 Oncorhynchus nerka
CCAACCTTCTATCCCTCCATCCAGCTTTGATTGTGTTATTATTTCTCATCCTTGGTAGTAGACTGAAGGAGCGGTGGATAGAGGGAGCGATGGAAGGAAGGAAGGATGGAAGGAAGAAGGAAGGAAGGAAGGAAGAAATGAGGCGTGACTGATCTCAGCCATTAGTCAAGGCAGCGATGCTAGCCCCCCAGGATGATGCTTTCTGGGCTAGAGACACAGGGATGACAGCCTGTGGTGCTCTGTGGCTTGGTGGGACTGGCTTAATGGAAATGAAGAAAGTGTGAAAAACACAATAGTCAAGCTACTGTAGATACTACAGAGGTCAAATATAAGGCAGTGAAACAAAGGGGGATAGAAGTGTTGAGAAAGAAAAAAAGAGATGCAATAGAAAAGCAGGAAGAGAGATATGATCATGTCAGTGATGGAGGAAAGAAAGAGGATAGAAAGATGCACCCACAACCCGGGTAAAAGACCTGGGAAAAGACCCGGGTAAAAGACCTGGGAAAAGACCTGGGAAAAGACCCGGGTAAAAGACCTGGGAAAAAGACCTGGGGAAAAGAACCAGGTAAAAGACCTGGGAAAAAGACCCGGGTAAAAGACCTGGGAAAAAGACCTGGGGAAAAGAACCAGGTAAAAGACCTGGGTAAAAGACCCGGGTAAAAGACCTGGGAAAAAGACCTGGGAAAAAGACCTGGGAAAAAGACCTGGGAAAAAGACCCGGGAAAAAGACCAGGGAAAAGACCCGGGTAAAAGACCAGGGAAAAGACCTGGGTAAAAGACCCAGGAAAAAGAAAGGGAGAGATGGAGAAAAAGAGAGTGGAAAGAAAAAGAGATGTTAAGACGGAGATTAAAGAGAGAGTGTTGCAGAGGGTTGGAGGTCTGATGAGGCTGTGATGAGAGGAGTAATTAAACAGATTCAGAGAGCTAGCGAACGCAGCCTGCTGAGCCCACTGAGACACAACACACAGACCTACAGCTGGAGCTGGCAGCCCAGTGGCCTCTTGGTAGAAAACATCACACATAAAGCACTGTGTTTTTGTTGTTGTTGCACATCCAGCTTCTCTCTCCTCTGTGTTTTCTCTTACCTTCTTTCTCTTATCACATTTTCATATCCTCTCCTTTGCTCTCACTCCTCCTCATCCTCACTAGCTGACCCCTTTCTCTCCATCTCTCTCTCCATCCTTCCTCATCTCTCTCTCTCCTTCCTTCTTCATCCCTCTCTCTCCGTCCTTCCTCATCCCTCTCTCTCCTTCCTTCCTCATCCCTCCTCTCTCTCCTTCCTCATCCCTCTCTCTCCTTCCTCATCCCTCTCTCTCTCCTTCCTCATCCCTCTCTCTCTCCTTCCTCATCCCTCTCTCTCCGTCCTTCCTCATCCCTCTCTCTCCTTCCTTCCTCATCCCTCTCTCTCTCTCCTTCCTCATCCCTCTCTCTCCGTCCTTCCTCATCCCTCTCTCTCTCTCTCCTTCCTCATCCCTCTCTCTCTCCTTCCTCATCTCTCTCTCCTTTCATCCCTTTCTCTCCTTCCTCAGAGAGGAGAGAGAGAGAGATGAGGAAGGTTGGAGAGAGAGAGGGGTGAGGAATGACAGAGAGAGGGATGAAGAAGGAGAGAGAGAGGGATGAGGAAGGAAGGAGAGAGAGGGATGAGGAAGGAAGGAGAGAGAGGGATGAGGAAGGACGGAGAGAGAGGGATGAGGAAGGAGAGAGAGAGGGATGAGGAAGGAAGGAGAGAGAGAGATGAGGAAGGATGGAGAGAGAGATGGAGAGAAAGGGGTCAGCTAGTGAGGATGAGGAGGATGAGGAAGGAAGGATGGAGAGAGATGAGGAAGGATAGAGAGAGAGAGGGATGAGGAATGGCGGAGAGAGGGATGAGGAAGGAGAGAGAGAGGGACGAGGAAGGAAGGAGAGAGAGAGGGATGAGGAAGAACGGAGAGAGATGGATGAGGAAGGAGAGAGAGAGGGATGAGGAAGGAAGGAGAGAGAGAGGGAAGGGTGAGGACGGAGAGAGAGGGATGAGGAAGGACGGAGAGAGAGGGATGAGGAAGGAAGGAGAGAGAGATGAGGAAGGATGGAGAGAGAGAGATGAGGAATGATGGAGATAGGGATGAGGAAGGAGAGAGAGAGGGATGAGGAAGGAAGGAGAGAGAGGGATGAGGAAGGACGGAGAGAGAGAGAGGGATGAGGAAGGATGGAGAGAGAGAGGGATGAGGAAGGAAGGAGAGAGAGGGATGAGGAAGGACGGAGAGAGAGGGATGAGGAAGGAGAGAAGCTGCAGCCACTCTCAAAATCTCTTTACCTTTAATTTACCTACGAAATTAAAACTGTACTAGAGAGAGAGAGAGAGAGAGAGAAAGAAAGAAAGAAAAAGGGAGAGAAATTTGACCCCAAAAACTACCGTGGGATATGCTTCAACAGCAACCTTGGGAAAATCCTCTGCATTATCATTAACAGCAGATTTGTACACTTCCTCAGCGAAAACAATGTACTGAGCAATTGTCAACTT
>NC_088407.1:11876747-11879247 GCF_034236695.1 Oncorhynchus nerka
GGTTGAACCACAGAGGACTGTCTAGCAGGGTTGAACCACAGAGGACTGTCTAGCAGGGTTCAATCACAGAGGACTAGCTATCAGGGTTCAACCACAGAGGACTGTCTATCAGGGTTCTACCACAGAGGACTGTCTAGCAGGGTTCTACCACAGAGGACTAGCTATCAGGGTTGAACAACAGAGGACTGCCTATCAGGGTTGAACCACAGAGGACTGTCTAGCAGGGTTCAACCACAGAGGACTAGCTATCAGGGTCCATCATAGAGGACTGTCTAGCAGGGTTCAATCACAGAGGACTAGCTATCAGGGTTCAACCACAGAGGACTAGCTATCAGGGTTCAACCACAGAGGACTGTCTAGCAGGGTTCAATCACAGAGGACTAGCTATCAGGGTTCAACCACAGAGGACTGTGTATCAGGGTTCAACCACAGAGGACTAGCTATCAGGGTTCAACCACAGAGGACTGTGTATCAGGGTTCAACCACAGAGGACTAGCTATCAGGGTTCAACCACAGAGGACTGTCTAGCAGGGTTCAATCACAGAGGACCAGCTATCAGGTTGAACCACAGAGGACTAGCTATCAGGGTTGAACCACAGAGGACTGTCTAGCATGGTTCAATCACAGAGGACTAGCTATCAGGGTTCAATCACAGAGGACTAGCTATCAGGGTTCAATCACAGAGGACTGTCTATCAGAGTTAACCACAGAGGACTGTCTAGCAGGGTTCAACCACAGAGGACTGTCTATCAGAGTTCAACCACAGAGGACTGTCTATCAGGGTTGAACCACAGAGGACTGTCTATCAGAGTTCAACCACAGAGGACTGTCTAGCAGGGTTCAACCACAGAGGACTGTCTATCAGAGTTCAACCACAGAGGACTGTCTATCAGGGTTGAACCACAGAGGACTAGCTATCAGGGTTCAACCACAGAGGACTAGCTTTCACAGTTAAACATAGAGGACTGTCTAGCAGGGTTAAACATAGAGGACTGTCTAGCAGGGTTGAACCACAGGTGAAGAGGGCTGGACAGGGCTGATGGTACTGGTGCTCACACACACCACTGTAGAGGCGGAGGATGTGTGTGTGTGTGCACCACCCATTGTTTACGTATCACTAATGTGTGTGAAATGACCATCTCTACTGACTACCAGGCTATGGAGAACTCTACTGACTGCCAGGCTATGGAGAACTCTACTGACTACCAGGCTATGGAGAACTCTACTGACTACCAGGCTATGGAGAACTCTACTGACGGCCAGGCTATGGAGAACTCTACTGACTACCAGGCTATGGAGAACTCTACTGACTGCAAGGCTATGGAGAACTCTACTGACTGCCAGGCTATGGAGAACTCTACTGACTGCCAGGCTATGGAAAACTCTGCTGACTACCAGGCTATGGAAAACTCTGCTGACTACCAGGCTATGGAGAACTCTGCTGACTACCAGGCTATGGAGAACTCTACTGATTGCCAGGCTATGTAGAATTCCTCCATCCCCTTATGTCGAGGTCACGCTCTCTAGGATTGTGTCTCAAATGACACCCTTTTCCCTATATAGGGCACTACATTTGACCAGGACCCATACATTGGGTGCTTTTTGGAACAAAAGTCCACATGGATAGAAATGAATTAGAAAAGAGATAGAATAGAGATTTGACAGAGAGAAAGTCATGACAGAGGATGTGGGAGCTCAATCATGTCCCAGTGAAGATATTAACCAAAGTACTAGTCAGAGAAGATTGGAAATCACAGTACTGCCATACACACTGTCACAGTAGAAAGGATGGCACCTTGAGGGCATGAACTAGTAATGAGGTTACAGGGAGAGAGAGAGAGAGAGAGAGAGAGAGAGAGAGAGAGAGAGAGAGAGAGAGACAGAGACAGAGACAGAGACAGAGAGAGAGAGACAGAGAGAGAGAGAGACAAAGAGAGAGAGAGAGAACAAGAGGAGAGAACAAGAGAGAGAGAGAGAACAAGAGAGAGAGAACAAGAGAGAGAGAGAGAACAAGAGAGAGAGACCAGACAGACAACCTGTGCTCTGAACCCAATATAGACATTATAACACTCCAGACACTTTCTCTCTCTTCTCTCTCTTTTGTTCTGCTTTGTCTGTTCAAAAGAACTAGTTGAAAGGAAGGATTTCATCTGTGCTCTCGACCAAATCACACGTGTGGATTTACTGCAAAGCACTTGGATTGGTGGAAGAAGTTTTCACCATGTTTTACAACAGGAAGGAAACGGTATTTCAGGGAAGCAAAGCTAGAGAATGAGCTCAATTGAAATGTCCACAGGTGTTGGAGTGGTGAAGACAGACTTTGTGAAGAAAGGGAAAGAATCCCATTAAGGCAATCTTGTGTTTGGGATGATGGCCAACTGGAACGTAACCCAGGGGTTTCCTTTGCGAAACACCTCCTGTCCATAATCCTCAAAAGCAACACACACACACACACACACACACACACACACACACACACACACACACACACACACACACA